>NW_017214892.1:0-14336 GCF_001704415.2 Capra hircus
GTGGGAACCTGACGACTTCTCCAGTGCTGACATGAATCCTTGAGGTACTCTCTGGAGTCCTCTCCCCCCAGGCACGGTGCCGCTCCTCGATCTCGAGTGGTGGACATGCGACCCCCTGGGCGTAATTCAGAGCACCTGCCCGCAAACTCGACTGGGCTGTGGTAAAATTCCAGTCCGTACGTTCTCCCCTCCAGGCGATGATGAGCGCCCCAGTTCCGCTGAGGCGTCTCCGCCAGGAAGCGCTAAATCACATTCTACACTTCTGGAACTTGCAATAGGGTCCTTCAAACCCTTGCTGCAACAGAAGCAGAAGTTTCCAGCCGACATACCGTCCATCCAGCTCGTCGACGCAGCCACGATTCCCTAGTTCCCACCTACGTCGTGACGTCTAGCCCCCGTTTCCGCCTCCTACCCTCCCCGAAGTATGGCCAAGGATCCTTCCCTGCCGTGCTCTGCCGAGAAAGGAGACATATTCCCCAGCCCCAGGAAGTGCTTATCCCCCGTCCCGCCCAGTACTCAGGCAAGATTATCTCGAAAGAAGCAACGCCCTTCCCTTCCCCACAGACGGCTAGGTCACACGTGCCACCGCCGAGGACGAAGACTCCCAGCGTGGTGTAGCGTCCGAAACCTCATTCCCAGCGGTCCCCAGATGACTCCGTTGCGACAAATGTATCTTCGAGGGAAAACCTCTTTTCCCTGCACTTGGCTTCGAGCTTTCAAGACCGGCATGGATCCGGACTCACAACAGGGCTGTATGGCAACCCGTTGCGGACGCGAGGGCCCTGTGTGGTAAAATAGCCCCCTTTGGGAAAAAGATGGCCTACCGTTGGCGAAAGCGCGTCAGTGGAGCGAAAGCCTTCGAGGGCGTGAAGAGCCCACAGATGCTTGATGCCGGACTCTATTGCGAAGGAGAAAGGCGGACACTCTGCTAATAGCGGGAGGAAAAGCATTCCATGCCCCCAGATCGCAGACGAGGGACTGACTCCCCTGGGGGGAGGACTCCAGAAACCACCCAGATCCATGTCAGCACTCGCCGAGAGGAATCCCTCAGCGTTACTAGGCCACTGACCCCATACAAGGGTCTTAGGCCCCCAGCATTGACCCGGAGGAAATCCTGGAGAGATGCGCGGCCCCCTGACCGAGCCAACTCGCCATGCGGGACTGCGCCCTTTTCCCTTGAGGACCACCTTGACGGAGCCGGAGTCGCTAGAAGGTCCCCCTGTTCCCGTGCTGGATGTGCCTCTCGTAAGTCCCTTTCGAAGTAGCAACTGCCGCCACCGTCAGAGTGAAGAAACAGGATAGTTCTCCCCTCAGGCGAGAATGAGGCCCATTTCCGCTGCAAGGCGTCCTCAGAGGCTATGTCAGCACCCTAACCTCTTGGATACCTCTCATAATGGTCCGTATCACCATCGCTATGCTGCAACTCCAAGTAAGGTGCGCACCGACATACCGTCTCCACTCGAAGGAATCGCGAGAGTCCCGCCCACATCACTGAGGAACCCCTGTTTTCACACTCCTAGCCTGAGAGGAGGGATTCTTTCCCTGCAGGTGGCTCGGGAAAGGAAATTCCGGCTCTTCCCGGTTCGCATCTACAAGAGGAGGCGCTCTCCACAGGAAAACGCCGAGAGGAACTCCCAAGGATCATCGTTCCACTCCCATGAGTCCCCCAGCATGTCTGAGTCCAACTCCAGGGCAAATCTGTTTTCCCAGCACTGGCTTCGAACTTTCAAGCGAGGGATCGAGTCACACCACAGGGTGGCACATTGGGACAGACCCTTGTGGAAAGCCTTCGTGGCGAAAGCCTCTGTTGGAAAGCCTCGAGGGAAAGTCCTGATTCCTTGGTCCACGCGCAAGGCGTAAGCGTACCACTGCTGCTACAGCTGGGGGAGAAAGCCACCGTTGCATGCCCCACTCGCATGACCGAGGACCTGACTCCCCTGGGGATGACTCCAGAAGTACCCAAGATCCATCGGTCCAGCACTGGAGCAGGAATCCTTCATTGGTTTCCAGCACTGACTCCACACTAGGTCCTTTACGGGTCCTCAGCATCGACGGGAGAGGAATCCCCGCAGAGGCCCCGAGCGAACCGCCGGGTGGGGACTGGCCTTTCATGGAAACGCGCCCACCAGAGGGCAGTCCGTGAGCGAATTCTGTCACCCCCCGTGCGTAAGTCCGACCAGAGCTCAGCACCTGCCGCCAACTCGACGAGAAAAGCAGGAGGTTCTCCCCTGCCAGGGCCGAGATGAGGCTCTTTCCACTGAGAGGGTCTCGAGGCTAATCACACCTAAACTCATGGAACTCCTAAGGGTCCTTCACACCCTTGCTGCAAGCTCAAGATAGTTCCCCGAACCATAACCCGTCTGCCAAACTCGAGGACGAAGCCACGCAGGAAGCATCAATCCCCGACCCTCATCCGATCGGAGCCCAGTTTTCGGCCTCCTGATCGAGAGAGAGGGCATCTCATTTCCGCCTCGCAGGCGCGAAACCTGGCTTGTCCCGTGGCCGTGCATAGAATTGCCCGGCGTTTCCCGTCGCATCTCACGTGGAGGCCGTTCTCCACAGAAAGGCGTTAGGAACTCCCAGGGTCGTTTGGCCACATCTCCCAGAGTCCCCGATGTCTCAGTCCCATTCCAGGGCACCTGTTTTCCCTGCGCACAGTTGCCATGCACCAATTTTCCCAAAGCCGGGCGGCGAGGGACTCTCGGCGCTCACACCCACTTGCCTCCTCAGAGCTGTGCAGGGACGTGGGGCACGTGGGGGACAGCCCTGTTAATTGGTGAAAGTCCCTCTTGGAAAAGCCTCGTGGGAAGCTTCCTTGCGGGAAAGCGCTCCGCAGGGAAAGCACAGATCCCATTGATCCACCGCAATGGCAAGCGCCGACAGCGTTGCTGCGACAGCAGCGAGAGGGAAAGCGCAACGTGCGAATTAGCACCCTCCACTGCGAGCATCGTAGGGAATGACTCCCCTGGGAGAAATCCAGAAGCTACACCGCAATGATCCATGTCAGCCACTTGGCTAGCAGGAGATCCTCAAGCGTTTTCGGCCAAAGCTGACTGCACTCGACAAGGTCTTAGTGCCCCCAAGAACCCGGACCTTTCAGTCCGACTGGCCAGAGACGGAGTATCGCCTCGCAGGAGAAGCCAGGCCGACGTCAACTCGCAGGGGGACTTCTCTTTTCCTGAGGCCCACCAAGCCGCGATCCTATAAGAGCCCCGTCATAAGTCGGAGAGCAAACTGCCGCAACTCCGGAGAAAAATCAAGGAGGTTCTCCCCTCCAGGCTGAATGCCTATGAGCCCATTTCCGCCAGAGGGCCGTCTCGAGAGGGACTAATCACCACGCCTCAACTTTGGAACTTCCAACCGCGGTCCTGCACAACCCTTGGCTGAAACTCAAGAAGTTCCCCGACATTACCCTCAGTGCCTTGGCACCACTCAGATGAGCACCGGGAAGCACAGAAGTCCCCGCCTACATCCAGAGGAGCCCCCGTGTCCAACCTCTTAGCCATCTCGCCGGTGGGAGAGGATCCTTTACCTGCTTTGCCTCCGCGAAATAATTCCCGCGTCCCGTCGCATCTCATAGACGCAGCGCGCCCTCTCCACAGAAAGGGCCGAGAGCGAACCCAGCGTCGTGCCACCGCTTCCCATGAGTCCCCAATGTCTTAGTCCATTACAGGGAACTGTTTTCCCATGCACTGCGGGTCTCCACTTTCAAGACTAGGATTGACTCACCCACCGCGTGGCACGTGACAGGCCCTGTGGAAAGCCTCGTGGAAGAGCCGGATGGGAAGAACTCGAAGAAGCGAGACTCCACACCGATTCCCCACTCGCTCCACTTACTTCTGTCGCGAGAATGTAGCGAGCGCGCGACACTCGCTGACTACACATCGGAAGAGGTGAGAGCGCGTCCCAAGTGCATGTTCCCACTCGAGACGAGGCTGACTCCCCTGGCGAGAGACTCCAGAAGTACCCCAAGCAATCCACGTTAAGCACTCGAGCAGAATCCTCAGGTTCCGGACACCCACTCCAACACAATATCTTAGGTCCCCGGACCTACCGAAGGGAGAGGAATCCGCAAGAGGTCCTCCGAGCAACTCGGCATGGGGGACTGCGCCTTTCCTGAGGCCACCAGAGCTGGTCCCTGAGCTGTGCCCCGTCGTAAGTCTGCAGAGCACCTGCCGCACCTCGTAAAAATACAGGAGATTGCGTCCCCTCCAGGCTAGATCGAGGCCCATCCTTGCTGAGGCGGTCGTCTGAGGGCTGAAATCCTCACACCATTACCTCTTGGAAACTTACTAAAGGCGCTCACTTCACACCGTGCCGCAACCTAGCGAAGTTCCTCGACAGTACCCGACTCCACTCGCAGAGAAGCACCGAGAAGTCACGTCCCCCACATCGAAGAGCCCCGTTATCTCCTCCCTAGCTCCGAGTGGTAGGCCGCGGCATCGCTTTTCCCCACCGTGCCTCCTGGAACATAGAAGATCCCATCAGCGCGCTCGCGGTTCCCCACGGGATCCCGGGCCCAATTTAAGCGGTTCAGGGCAGAGGGTCCGGCCGGATGGGGCCAGCGAGCGGGCGTTCTCGCACCAGGGGGGGTATAAGGTCGGCGATCAAGAAAAACGGTCCATGGGCCTCTCGGTCGTGCCACCATTCCCAGAGTCCCCCAGATGTTCACGTCCAATTCCAGGGAAACCATGTTTTCCCTGGCATTGCCCGACTTTCAAGCTGGGAGGGTCGACTCACACCACGGGGTGCGCACGTGGGACAGCACCTGATGGGCAAAGCCTCCGTGGAAAGGCCTCGAGGGAAAGCACAGATCCCTTGATCACGGCGAATGGAAGCGCGACACTGCTTGCTACAAGCTCCGGTGAGGAAAGCGCACGTGATGCCCCACTCGAGACGAGGACTGACCTCCCCTGGGGAGACTCCAGAAGTAACCCCAAGATCCATGTCAGCACATGGAGAGGAATCCTCAGGTTCTGGACACCGACACCACACAAGATCTTAGGGCCCCCCGCTCGTCGGCGGGCATCGAACGGCGAAGCGAATCCGAGAGCCCCCGTATCAACTCCATGGGGACTGATCCTTTCTTCAGAGGCCCCCAGAAGCGGGTCCCTGAAGCTCCCGCTCGTAAAGTCGGGAGCACCCCGCCTCAGACTTCGCAAAAATCCAGGGGCGTTATCTCCTCCAGTCGAGATGAGGGGCCTATTTCCACTATACGGACCGTCTCTCGAGTCGACTAATCACACCTAGACTCTCTCGAACCTTCCAAACGGCGTCCATGTCACAATCCCTATTGTCCTGCAGACTGAAGAAGTTCCGCCCCGCACATACCGTGTCGTCCATTCCGCACGACCACAAGCACGAGAGTTCCCTTCGCCTTACATCCAGAGGAAGACCCCGGATTCCGCCCTACTCCTAGCTCGCTGGTGAGGAGGAAGTGATCGTCTTCCCTGCGGTGGTCGGCGAAGAATTCGCATCCCCGTCGAATCCTAAGCAGCGAGCGCCGCTTTCCACAGAAAATGCAGCAGATTGAATCACAGTTGTGCCACATTTCCCAGTGTCCCCCAGATGTCCAGTCCCCATTCCAGGGAAACCTCGAACCTGTTTTCCCAGCACTGCCTCGACTTTCAAGCCGAGGATCGACTCACACCACGGTGGCACGTGGGACAGCCCTGTGGGAAAGCCTCGTGGGAAAGCCTCGTTGGAAAGCCTCGAGGGAAAGCCCCCTTGATCCCGCGAAGGGAAGCGTGACACTGCTGCTACAGCTCGGGAGGAAAAGCGCACGTGCATGCCCCACTCGAGACGAGGACTGACTCCCCTGGGGAGACTCCAGAAGTACCCCAAGATCCATGTCAGCACTGGAGAGAATCCTCAGGTTCCAGCACTGACTCCACACTAGGTCTTAGGCCCGGCATCGACGGGAGAGGAATCCCGAGAGGGCCCCGAGCAACTCGCATGGGGACTGGCCTTTCCTGAGGCCACCAGAGCGGGTCCCTGAGGTCCCCGTCGTAAGTCGAGAGCACCTGCCGCAACTCGAGAAAAAACAGGAGGTTCTCCCCTCCAGGCGAGATGAGGCCATTTCCGCTGAGGGGTCTCGAGGCTAATCACACCTAAACTCTGGAACTTCCAAAGGTCCTTCACACCCTTGCTGCAACTCAAGAAGTTCCCCGACATACCCGTCTCCACTCGAGAGGAAGCACGAGAGTCCCGCCCACATCCGAAGGGAGCCCCGTTTCCGCCTCCTAGATCGAGAGGAGGGGATCCTTTCCCTGCGTTGTCGGAAAGAATTCCGGCGTTCCCGTCGCATCTCAAGTGGAGGCGCTCTCCACAGGAAAGCGCGTTAGGAACTCCAGGGTCGTGCCACCATTCCCAGAGTCCCCAGATGTCTCAGTCCATTCCAGGGAAACCTGTTTTCCCTGCCACTGCCTTGACTTTCAAGCCGAGGATCGACTCACACCACGGTGGCACGTGGGACAGCCCTGTGGGAAAGCCTCTTGGAAAGCCTCGTGGGAAAGCTTCTTGGAAAGCCTCGAGGGAAGCCACAGATCCCTTGATCCACGCGAATGGAAGCGCGACACTGCTGCTACAGCACGGAGGAAAGCGCACGTGCATGCCCCACTCGAGACGAGGAATGACTCCCCTGGGGAGACTCCAGAAGTACCCCAAGATCCATGTCAGCACTGTTAGAGGAATCCTCAGGTTCCGGCACTGACTCCACACAAGGTCTTAGGCCCCGGCATCGACGGGAGAGGAATCCCGAGAGGCCACCGAGCAACTCGCATGGGACTCTCCTTTCCTGAGGCCACCCAGAGCGGATCCCTAGGCCCCCGTCATAAGTCGAGAGCACCTGCCGCAACTCGAGAAAATCAAGGAGGTTCTCCCCTCCAGGCGAGATGAGGCCCATTTCCGCAGAGGCGTCTCGAGGCTAATCAACCTCAACTTTGGAACTTCCAACGGGTCCTTCCACACCCTTGCTGAAACTCAAGAAGTTCCCCGACATACCCGTCTCCACTCGAGACGAAGCACAGAGTCCCGCCTACATCCAGAGGAGCCCGTTTCCACCTCCTAGCTCGAGAAGAGGGATCCCTTTCCCTGCTTGTCTCCGGAAATAATTCCCGGCGTCCCGTCGCATCTCAAGAGCAGGCGCTCTCCACAGGAAAGGCGAGAGGAACTCCAGGGTCGTGCCACCGTTCCCAGAGTCCCCAGATGTCTTAGTCCATTACAGGGAAACCTGTTTTCCCTGCACTGCGTCCACTTTCAAGACTAGGATTGACTCACACCACGGTGGCACGTGGGACAGCCCTGTGGGAAAGCCTCGTGGGAAAGCCTCGTGGGAAAACCTCGAGGGAGAGCCACAGATCCCTCGATCCACGGGAATGGAAGCGCGACACTGCTGCTACAGCTCGAGAGGAGAGCGGCAAGTGCATGTTCCCACTCGAGACGGAGGACTGACTCCCCTGGGAGACTCCAGAAGTACCCCAAGATCCACGTAAGCACTGGAGAGGAATCCTCAGGTTCGGCACCACTCCACACAATATCTTAGGCCCCGGCACCGAAGGGAGAGGAATCCCGAGAGGTCCCGAGCAACTCGCATGGGGACTGGCCTTTCCTGAGGCCACCAGAGCGGGTCCTGAGGTGCCCGTCGTAAGTCGAGAGCACCTGCCGCAACCTCGAGAAAATACAGGAGGTTCTCCCCTCCAGGCTAGATGAGGCCCATTTCTGCTGAGGCGTCTCGAGGCTAATCACACCTTACCTCTGGAACTTACAAGGGTCCTTCACACCCTTGCTGCAACTCAGGAAGTTCCTCGACATACCCGACTCCACTCGAGAGGAAGCACGAGAGTCCCGCCCACATCCAGAAGAGCCCGTTTCCGCCTCCTAGCTCGAGTGGGGGGATCCCTTTCCCACCGTGCTCTGAAAAGAATTCCAGGCGTTCCCGTCGCATCTCAAGAGCAGGCGCTCTCCACAGGAAAGGCGAAAGGAACTCCAGGGTCGTGCCACCATTCCAGAGTCCCCCAGATGTCTCCGTCCATTCCAGGGAAACCTGTTTTCCCTGCATTGCCTCGACTTTCAAGCTGAGGGTCGACTCACACCACGGTGGCACGTGGGACAGCCCTGTGGGAAAGCCTCGTGTGAAAGGCCTCGAGGGAAAGCCACAGATCCCTTGATCCACGCGAATGGAAGCGCGACACTGCTGCTACAGCTCGGGAGGAAAGCGCACGTGCATGCCCCCACTCGAGACGAGGACTGACTCCCTGGGGAGACTCCAGAAGTACCCCCAAGATCCATGTCAGCACTGGAGAGGAATCCTCAGGTTCTGGCACCGACTCACACAAGATCTTAGGCCCCGGCATCGACGGGAGAGGAATCCCGAGAGGCCCCCGATCAACTCGCATGGGGACTGTCTTTCCAGAGGCCCCCAGAGCGGGTCCCTGAAGTCCCCGTCGTAAGTCGGGAGCACCTGCCTCAACTCGAGAAAATCCAGGGGGTTATCTCCTCCAGTCGAGATGAGGGCCATTTCCACAGAGAACGTCTCGAGGCTAATCACACCTAAACTCTGGAACTTCCAAGGGTCCTTCACACCCTTGCTGCAACTGAAGAAGTTCCCGACATACCCGTCTCCATTCGAGACCAAGCACGAGAGTCCGCCTACATCCAGAGGAGCCCCGTTTTCCGCCTTCTAGCTCGAGAGGAGTGATCCTTTCCCTGCGTGGTCGGGAAAGAATTCCCGGCGTTCCCGTCGAATCCTAAGAGGAGGCGCTCTCCACAGGAAATGCGAGATGAACTCCAGGTTCGTGCCACATTCCCAGTGTCCCCCAGATGTCTCAGTCCATTCCAGGGAAACCTGTTTTCCCTGCACTGCGTCGACTTTCAAGCCGAGGATCGACTCACACCACGGTGGCATGTGGGACAGCCCTGTGGGAAAGCCTCGTTGGAAAGCCTCGTGGGAAAGACTCGTGGGAAAGCCTCGAGGGAAAGACACAGATCCTTTGATCCACGCGAACGGGAAGCGCGACACTGCTGCTACAGCTCGGGAGAAATCGCACGTGCATGCCCCACTCGAGTAGAGGACTGACTGCCCTGGGGAGACTTCAGAGAAGAGATTCCATGAAGCACTGGAGAGGAATCCTCAGGTTCCGGCACCGACTCCACACAAGATCTTAGGCGCCGGCATCGGACCGGAGAGGAATCCCGAGAGGCCCCCGAGCAACTCGCATGGGGCCCTGGCCTTTCGGGAGGCCACCAAAGCGGGTCCCTGAGGTCCCCGTCGTAAGTTGAGAGCACCTGCCGCAACTCGAGAAAATCCAGGAGATTCTCCCCTCCAGGCGAGCTGAACCTATTTCCGCTGAGGTATCTCGAGGCTAATCACACCGTACCTCTGGAACTTCCAAAGGGTCCTTCCACACCCTTGCTGCAACTCAGAAGTTCCCCGACATACCCGGTCTCCACTCGAGAGGAAGCACGGAGAGTCCCGGCCACATCCAGAGGACCCCGTTTCCGCTCCTAGATCGAGAGGAGGGATCCTTTCCCTGCGTTGTCGGGAAAGAATTCCCGGCGTTCCCGTCGCATCTCACGTGGAGGCGCTCTCCACAGGAAAGGCGTTAGAGAACTCCAGGGTCGTGGCCACATTCCCAGAGTCCCACAGATGTCTCAGTCCATTCCAGGGAAACCTGTTTTCCCTGCACTGCCTTGACTTTCAAGCCGAGGATCGACTCACACCACGGTGGCACGTGGACAGCCCTGTGGAAAGCCTCTTGGAAGCCTCGTGGGAAGCTTCTTGGGAAAGCCTCGAGGGAAGCCACAGATCCCTTTGATCCACGCGAATGGAAGCGCGACACTGCTGCTACAGCACGAGAGGAAAGCGCACGTGCATGCCCCACTCGAGACGAGGAATGACTCCCCTGGGGAGACTCCAGAAGTACCCCAAGATCCATGTCCAGCACTGTAGAGGAATCCTCAGGTTCCGGCACTGACTCCACACAAGGTCTTAGGCCCCGGCATCGACGGGAGAGGAATCCCGAGAGGCCACCGAGCAACTCGCATGGGGACTCTCCTTTCCTGAGGCCACCAGAGCGGATCCCTAGGCCCCGTCATAAGTCGAGAGCACCTGCCGCAACTCGAGAAAATCAAGGAGGTTTCTCCCCTCCAGGCGAGATGAGGCCCATTTCCGCAGAGGCGTCTCGAGGCTAATCACACCTCAACTTTGGAACTTCCAACGGGTCCTTCACACCCTTGCTGAAACTCAAGAAGTTCCCCGACATACCGTCTCCACTCGAGACGAAGCACAGAGTCCGCCTACATCCAGAGGAGCCCCGTTTCACCTCCTAGCTCGAGAAGAGGGATCCTTTCCCTGCTTGCTCCGGAAATAATTCCCGGCGTCCCGTCGCATCTCAAGAGCAGGCGTCTCTCACAGGAAAGGCGAGAGGAAACTCCAGGGTCGTGCCACCGTTCCCAGAGTCCCCCAGATGTCTTAGTCCATTACAGGGAAACCTGTTTTCCCTGCACTGCGTCCACTTTCAAGACTAGGATTGACTCACACCACGGTGGCACGTGGGACAGCCCTGTGGGAAAGCCTCGTGGGAAAGCCTCGTGGGAAAAACCTCGAGGGAAAGCCACAGATCCCTCGATCCACGGGAATGGAAGCGCGACACTGCTGCTACAGCTCGGAGAGGAGAGCGCAAGTGCATGTTCCCACTCGAGACGAGGACTGACTCCCCTGGGGAGACTCCAGAAGTACCCCAAGATCCACGTAAGCACTGGAGAGGAATCCTCAGGTTCCGGCACCCACTCCACACAATATCTTAGGCCCCGGCACCGAAGGGAGAGGAATCCCGAGAGGTCCCCGAGCAACTCGCATGGGGACTGGGCCTTTCCTGAGGCCACCAGAGCGGGTCCCTGAGGTGCCCGTCGTAAGTCGAGAGCACCTGCCGCACCTCGAGAAAATACAGGGAGGTTCTCCCCCTCCAGGCTAGATGAGGCCCATTTCTGCTGAGGCGTCTCGAGGCTAATCACACCTTACCTCTGGAACTTACAAAGGGTCTTCACACCCTTGCTGCAACTCAGGAAGTTCCTCGACATACCCGATCCACTCGAGAGGAAGCACGAGAGTCCCGCCACATCCAGAAGAGCCCCGTTTCCGCCTCCTAGCTCGAGTGGGGGGATCCTTTCCCACCGTGCTCTGAAAAGAATTCCAGGCGTTCCCGTCGCATCTCAAGAGCAGGCGCTCTCCACAGGAAAGGCGAAAGGAACTCCAGGGTCGTGCCACCATTCCAGAGTCCCCCAGATGTCTCCGTCCATTCCAGGGAAACCTGTTTTCCCTGCATTGCCTCGACTTTCAAGCTGAGGGTCGACTCACACCACGGTGGCACGTGGGACAGCCCTGTGGGAAGCCTCCGTGGGAAAGCCTCGGAGGGAAAGCCACAGATCCCTTGATCCACGCGAATGGAAGCGCGACACTGCTGCTACAGCTCGGAGGAAAGCGCACGTGCATGCCCCACCTCGAGACGAGGACTGACTCCCCTGGGGAGACTCCAGAAGTACCCCAAGATCCATGTCAGCACTGGAGAGGAATCCTCAGGTTCTGGCACCGACTCCACACAAGATCTTAGGCCCCGGCATCGACGGGAGAGGAATCCCGAGAGGCCCCGATCAACTCGCATGGGGACTGTCCTTTCAGAGGCCCCCAGAGCGGGTCCCTGAAGTCCCCGTCGTAAGTCGGGAGCACCTGCCTCAACTCGAGAAAATCCAGGGGGTTATCTCCTCCAGTCGAGATGAGGGCCATTTCCGCAGAGACGTCTCGAGGCTAATCACACCTAAACTCTGGAACTTCCAACGGGTCCTTCACACCCTTGCTGCAACTCGAAGAAGTTCCCCCGACATACCCGTCTCCATTCGAGACCAAGCACGAGAGTCCCGCCTACATCCAGAGGAGCCCCGTTTCCGCCTTCTAGCTCGAGAGGAGTGATTCCTTTCCCTGCGTGGTCGGGAAAGATTCCCGGCGTTCCCGTCGAATCCTAAGAGGAGGCGCTCTCCACAGGAAATGCGAGATGAACTCCAGGTTCGTGCCACATTCCCAGTGTCCCCCCAGATGTCTCAGTCCATTCCAGGGAAACCTGTTTTCCCTGCACTGCGTCGACTTTCAAGCCGAGGATCGACTCACACCACGGTGGCATGTGGGACAGCCCTGTGGGAAAGCCTCGTTGGAAAGCCTCGTGGGAAAGACTCGTGGGAAAGCCTCGAGGGAAAGACACAGATCCTTTGATCCACGCGAACGGAAGCGCGACACTGCTGCTACAGCTCGGGAGGAAATCGCTACGTGCATGCCCCCACTCGAGTAGAGGACGGACTGCCCTGGGGAGACTCCAGAAGAGATTCATGAAAGCACTGGAGAGGAATCCTCAGGTTCCGGCACCGACTCCACACAAGATCTTAGGCGCCGGCATCGACCGGAGAGGAATCCCGAGAGCCCCCGAGCAACTCGCATGGGGGCCTGGCCTTTCGGGAGGCCACCAGAGCGGGTCCCTGAGGTCCCCGTCGTAAGTTGAGAGCACCTGCCGCAACTCGAGAAAATCCAGGAGATTCTCCCCTCCAGGCGAGCTGAAACTATTTCCGCTGAGGTATCTCGAGGCTAATCACACCGTACCTCTGGAACTTCCAAAGGGTCCTTCACACCCTTGCTGCAACTCAAGAAGTTCCCCGACATACCGGTCTCCCACTCGAGAGAAGCACGAGAGTCCCGCCCACATCCAGAGGAGGCCCCGTTTCCACCTCCTAGCCCGAGAGGAGGGATCCTTTCCCCTGCGTGGTCGGGAAAGAATTCCCGGCGTTCCCGTCGCATCTCAAGAGGAGGCGCTCTCCACAGGAAATGCGAGAGGAACTCCAGGGTCGTGCCACCATTACCAAAGTCCCCCTGATGTCTCAGTCCATTCCAGGGAAACCTGTTTTCCCTGCACTGCTCGACTTTCAAGCCGAGGATCAACTCACACAACGGTGGCACGGTGGGACATCCCTGTGGGAAAGCCTCGTGGGAAAGCCTCGTGGGAAAGCCTCGAGGGAAAGACACAGATCCCTTGATTCTCGCGAAGGGAAGCGTGACACTGCTGCTACAGCTCGGGAGGAAATCGCACGTGCATGCCCCCTCTCGAGATGAGTACTGACACCCTCGGGAGGCTCTAGAAGTACCCCAAGATCCATGCCGGCATTGGAGAGGAATCCTCACGTTCTGGAACTGAGTCCACACAAGGTCTTAGGCCCCAGCATCGACGGGAGAGGAATCCCGAGAGGTCCCCGAGCAACTCGCATGGGGACTGGCCTTTCCTGAGGCCACCAGAAGCGGGTCCCTGAGGTCCCGTCGTAAGTCGAGAGCACCTGCCGCAACTCGAGAAAATGCAGGAGGTTCTCCCCTCCAGGCGAGATGAGGCCCATTTCCGCTGAGGCGTCTCCAGGATATTCACCTAACCTCTGGAACTTCCAAAGGGTTCTTCACACCCTTGCTGGCAACTCAAGAAGTTCCCCGACATACCCGTCTCCACTCGAGAGGAAGCACGAGAGTCCCGCCCACCTCCAGAGGAGCCAGGTTTCCGCCTGCTAGCTCGAGAGGTGGGATTCTTTCCCTGAGTGGTCGGGAAAGAATTCCCGGCGTTCCCGTCCCATCTCAAGAGGAGGCACTCTCTACAAGAAAGGCGAGAGGAACTCCAGGGTCGTGCCACCATTCCCAGAGTCCCCCAGATGTCTCAGTCCATTCAGGGAAACCTGATTTCCCTGCACTGCCTCAACTTTCAAGCCGAGGATCGACTCACACCACGGTGGCACGTGGGACAGCCTGTGGAAAGCCTCTTGGAATGCCTCGTGGGAAAGCTCCTGATCCGTTGATCCACGCGAAGGGAAGCGTGACACTGCTGCTACAGTTTGGGAGGAAAGCGCACGTGCATGTCACCACTCGAGACGAGGACTGCACCCCTGGGAGACTCCAGAAGTACCTCAAGATTCATGTCAGCACTGGAGAGGAATCGTCAGGTTCCAGCACCGACTCCACACAAGGTCTTAGGCCCCGGCATCGACGGGAGAGGAATCTCGAGAGGCCCTCGAGCAACTCTAATGGGGACTGGCCTTTCCTGAGGCCACCAGAGCGGCTCCCTGAGGTCCCTGGTCGTAAGTTCAGAGCACCTGCCGCAACTCGAGAAAATCCAGGAGGTTCTCCCCTCCAGGCGAGATGAGGCCCATTTCCGCTGAGGCGCTAATCACCATCAAACATCTGGAACTTCAAAGGGTCCTTCAAACCCTTGCTGCAACAGAAGAAGTTCCCCGACATACCCGGTCTCCACTCAAGAGGAAGC
>NW_017214893.1:0-14335 GCF_001704415.2 Capra hircus
CACCTAACCTCTGGAACTTCCAAAGGGTCCTTCACACCCTTGCTGCCACTCAAGAAGTTCCCTGACATACCCGTCTCCTCTCGATAGGAAGCACGAGGGTCCCGCCCACATCCAGAGGAGCCCCTTTCCGCCTCGTAGCTCGAGATGTGGGATCCTTTCCCTGCTTCGTCGGGAAAGAATTCCCGGCGTTCCCGTCGCATCTCAAGTGGAGGCGCTCTCCACAGGAAATGCGAGAGGAACTCCAGAGTCGTGCCACCATTCCAAGAGTCCCCTAGATGTCTCAGTCCATTCCAGAGGAACCTGTTTTCCCTGCACTGCCTCGACTTTCACGCCGAGGTTCGACTCACACCTCGGCGGCATGTGGGACAGCCCTCTGGGATAGCCTCGTGGTAAAGCCTGGAGGAAAAGCCACAGATCACTTGATCCACGCGACCGGAAGCGTGACACTGCTGCTACAGCTCGGGAGGAAAGCGCACGTGCATGCCCCCATTCGAGACGAAGACTGACTTCCCTGGGGGGCTCCAGAGCTACCCCAAGATCCATGTCAGCACTGTAGAGGAATCCTCAGGTTCCTGCCCCAACTCCTCGCAAGGTCTTTTTTTTTTCTTTCCTTTTTACTCTTTTCTTTGCATTTATTTAAACACAGTTCTCAAAATTTTTGAGTGAAATTGGGCCTCCTTTGGTAAGCAAAGAACCTGAAATTAGTATTTAAAAAATGAACAGGCAAAGTCTTCAGATCATCCACAACACAGGTGTAGTGTTCCCTTCTTTTTTCTCAAAACTCTGAACCACCCAGTTTTTCCATATAGTCTTAAAAGCTAGGAGAACAAGAGTACATTTGTGGTGGAATATTATTTTCACTTGCTGATTACTAATTGAAATACCATTATCCCCTTCTAACAGCTTTAAGAAATAGCCTTTTTAAGGCATACATTGTGCAACTCATCTTATTCCCTGCTATGTATAATACAGATTACATAAAGGCTGTCAAAGTCACATTTATATAAGCATTAAGCATTTGCTGTATTGAAAGATCTTTAGTTTTTAACACTAGCAGTATAGAGTTACAGAGCGTAATTTTTATCACTTAACTGCAGGTATATTAAGTATGGTATGTTTCATGGACTCGAGGAAAACGGGCATTTTTTTCTTTAATTTACTACTGACAATCTAATCAGAACAGTTCTCCTAAGCATTGATATGTTAGAAAGAAAAGTAAAAACCAAACGTTATTGTTGCTTTTTGCCATTTGGTAGCATTTTACACACAGGCTTCAATCTTCAGAATACCCTGTATTCAGTAGAAAAACCATTTAAATGAAGTTCTGTACAATAGAAACTTCTCAGCAGTCAAAATTTTAGACTGTAAAAAAATACATGTAAAACATACTTTTCTGAAAACACTTAACTTTGAACAAAGCACCGAACTACACAAATGCAGAATGAAAACAGCATTTCAACTCCACCAAAAGTAGTCATCATAAAAGGTGTAAAAGTCACCTAACTTCACCAGGCACTGTTCACTTTTTAAACAGGAGACAATAAAAAATATTGTCCACAAACAATATCCCAACTCTAGGGCAGGTTTCAGAAAGTCTTCATCTTCATGCTTTAATAGCGATGAGGTGAGTATGATCGAGATCTGGAACGTGATCTGTATCCTCCACGACTATAGTAGGGAGAAGGTGACCGTCTTCTGTATTTCTGATCCCTGTCTTGAGCAGCTCTCCATCCTCCTCCTCCTCCTCCTCTGTACGATCTGCTGTAATAGTCCCGATCATCATAGCCTCGATCATATCCTCTGTCATAGTAATCTCGACGGCGTGAGCTGCCATAGGTAGGTCTCCCCATGTAAATTCCTGCTGTTGGAGTATGTGGTCTTTTCGTTATGGAGAAGTCAACTCTGATCCTACATCCATCAAGCTCCATTCCATTGGCACGCTCTTTTGCTTCCTTGGCATCATCTACATTTTCAAAGTATACAAAGGCAAATCCTCTTGAACGTCTAGACTGCTGGTCATATACAATAGATACATCAGCAATTGGGCCATATTTAGAGAACATTTCTCTTAGATCTCTTTCTGTAGTATACAAGCTCAATCCAAATACTCCAAGACAACAGTTAGGATCAGGATTTGCCCGATTCCCAACATGACGCCAGCGAGTAGACATGGGAGAATGACTGTGGCTATGCCGTCTTCGATAATCTCTGCTGTAAGATCTGCTACGAGATCTTCTATGGGACCGGGACCGAGATCGTGACCTTGTATAATGCCTCCGAGAACTTCTTCTGGATCTAGACCTAGATTCCGATCTGGACCTGGACTTTGATCTGGAACGCCTGGAATCTTCCTTGGAGCGAGACCTTGCAGGGGTATGACTTGCAGATTTCCCAGATCCATGAGCACTTCCGCTTCTGGAAGCAGAACGGGATTCCCCCTCGCCGTAGTTCTCCTCGCCGCTGTCGCTCATGACTTTCACTGCTGTCGCCGCTCGATGTGCTTCAATCGAAGCTGCCAACCTCTCGCACCTTCAGTGTAGAGGCTCCGCCGCAGCCTCACACCACACACCGGTGCCCCAGGCACTGAGAACCGAAACGCTCCGCGCCGCCTCCGCTCGGGCTCTCCACACAAGGTCTTAGGCCCCGGCATCGACGTGAGAGGAATCCTGAGAGGCCCCCTAGCAACTCCCATGGGCACTGGCCTTTTCTGAGGCCACAGGAGCGGGTCCCTGAGGTCCCCATGCTAAGACGAGAGCACCTGCTCCAACTCAAGATAATCCAGGAGGTTCTCCCCTCCAGGCGAGATGAGGCCCATTTCCCCTGAGGCATCTCGAGGCTAATCACACCTAACCTCTGGAACTTCCAAAGGGTCTTTGACACCCCTGCGGCAAGTCAAGAAGATCACCGACATACCCGTCTCCACTCGAGATGAAGCACGAGGGTCCCACCCACATCCAGAGGAGCCCCGTTTCCGCCTCGTATCTAGAGAGGAGGGATCCTTTCCCTGCGTGGTCGGGAAAGAATTCCTGGCGTTCCCGTCGCATCTCAAGAGGAAGTGCTCTCCACAGGAAAGGCCAGAGGAACTCCAGGGTCGTGCCACCATTCCAAGAGTTCCCCAGATGTCTCAGTCCATTCCAGAGGAACCTGTTTTCCCTGCACTGCCATGACTTTCACGCCGAGGATCGTCTCACACCAAGGTGGCATGTGGGACAGCCCTGTGGGAAAGCCTCATGGGAAAGCCTAGAGGGAAAGCCACAGATCCCTTGATCCACGCGACGGGAAGCGTGACACTGCTGCTACCGCTCAGGAGGAAAGCGCACGTGCATGCCCCCACTCGAGACGAGGACTGACTCCCCTGGGGAGACTCCAGAAGTACCACAAGATCCATGTCAGCACTGGAGAGGAATCTTCAGGTTCCAGCCCCGACTTCACACAAGGTCTTAGGCCCCGGCATCGACAGGAGAGGAATCCTGAGAGGCCCCTAGAAACTTGAATGGGGACTGGCCTTTCCTGAGGCCACCAGAGCTGGCCCCTGAGGTCCCCGTCGTAAGTCGAGAGCACCTGCCGCAACTCGAGAAAATCCAGGAGGTTCTCCCCTCCAGGCGAGATGAGGCCCATTTCCACTGAGGTGTCTCGAGGCTAATCACACCTAACCTCTGGAACTTCCAAAAGGTACTTTACACCCTTGCTGCAACTCAAGAAGTTCCCCGACATACCCGTCTCCACTCGAGAATAAGCAAGATGGTCCCCCCTACATCCACAGGAGGCGCGTTTCCGCCTCGTCGCTCGAGATGAGGGATCCTTTCCTTCCGGGGACCAGCGTGAGGAATTCCGCCTATGGCAAAGGTCATGAGGAAGGAGGCTTGGCATGCGCAAAGGCGTGATCAAGCCTCAGGTAACCCCCTGTTCCCGAGCATCGAACCCCAAAACCAGAGTCTGTTTTATGCTCTCACCTACACTTCTGACTTTACGGGGGCTCTCCCCCATAACTGTTTCTCTCGGAGAAGAAGTAAACGTGCAGCTTCAAGGCAATAAATATTCTTGGGCATGACAAGAGTGTTTCAGCTTGCCGACTCCTCTGAAGGTTATCTAGCCCACCTTTATAGGTTTGTCCGGCCACATGTGATTGTTTACAGCCTCCCAACCTGAGAGGCATGAGATGTTTTAGACTTACTAAAGGCAAATTATTTTGGGGAGTTAGAAATTATTAGTATAGTTGGTTAGGAATTATATTGGTGAAGGGTTCTTCATTTGTTGTGTCAAAAATTGCTGCTAATTCCCTGCTCTGGGTGGGACAAGGATATTTTAGGTCAAACCTCTCTGCTGACAGACCAGCTTGTGTGACAGGATTATCCATACTGCTGCCACTAGGCACAAGATTGTTTACTGCCTCTCAACTGTAAACAGCACAGAGAGTTTTGGAGTATTTTGAGAGTCTTAATTAGCATAGGACTTTTTCTTCTTGTTGAGTCAATGATTGCCACCAGGCCTCCATATCCTTAGGCACTTGGGAATATATTAATCAATGTATTTGGAATATAGCAAAGGAAATATAGCAGTTTTTGATGTTAGCAATACTAGACTTTTTGAGTTAATGGATTTTCACTTTTGTAATAGATCACTGTACTTTGTTATATATCACTGTGTCCTTTCTATGTAAGAATGTAACTTTATCATATCTTAAGACTAAATAGATCTTAAGGGGAGAATTGATGAAAGGATTTTCATTTGTTAGGCTGATGTTTGCTGATAAATCTCCATGTTCCCTACCCTTATAATGAATATAACTAGTATATAGGAGAAATAAGTATTAACCTTTAAGCATATAGGAGAAATAAGAATTCACCTTTAAGACTAATCATGTTAACCTTGGGTTAAATAAATTCCTTTCTTGATTGTAACTCACTACACCCTCACCCTATAGGAATGTAACTTTATTTGGAGGGTGGTGCCTGGTTTAAGAAAAAACACCCTTGGAAGAAATAAGTTTATTTGGTTATCAGAAAGAAAGGATCATAAAATGTCAGCAGGTCTCATTCATGGCCAGAAGATGATGTAAGATCCCTAAGACCTTTTTTTTATACATTTATGTGAAGCACCTGATTTTGATAAAGGTCAGGATGCCGACTCCTGCGTGACTCTGTATTCATCCCTATGTGTAACAAGAGGTATACAAGCAAAACCAAAAATAAAGAAATCAGATCAGTTTCCGGAAAGACTGATTCCCCCATGTCGCTTCTTTTTTGCTCCCGTTTTTCTGGCTGAATTCTCTACTGGAGGATGGATGCTATTCCACGTAATCCAAGTTATTCAGCCTCTTTTTCTCCAATAATCTTCCTACTACACAATCCATTTCTAATCTCTTTATATCTGGGATTAAATATGTATATTTCCAAAGACGACGACTACGTCCCCACCTTCGAATCACGCTGGATCCACCGGGGCTGGACCACGGGACTTTCCCTGCTTGGTCGGGAAAGTATTCCCGGCGTTCCCACCGCATCTCAAGAAGAGGCGCTCTCCACAGGAAAGGCGAGAGGAACTCCAGGGTCGTGCCACAATTCCAAGAGTCCCCCAGATGTCTCAGTCCATTCCAGAGGAACCTGTTTTCCCTGCACTGCCTTGATTTTCACGCCGAGGATCGACTGGCACCATGGTGGCACGTGGGACAGCGATGTGGGAAAGCCTCGTGGGAAAGCCTCGAGGGAAAGCCCCGTGAGAAATACCTCGAGGGAAAGACATAGATCTCTTGATCCACGCGACGGGCAGCGTGACACTGCTACTGCAGCTCAGGAGGTAAGCGTTCTTGCATGATCCCGCTGAGAAGAGGACTGACACCCCTGGGGAGACTCAAGAAGTACCCCAAGAACCATGTCACCACGGGAGAGGAATCCTCAGGTACCGGCCTCGACTTCACACAAGGTCTTAGGCCCCACCATCGACGGGAGAGGAATCCTGAGAGGCCCCGTAGCCACTCGGATGGGAACTGGCCTTTCCTGACGCCACCAGAGCGGGTCCCTGAGGTCCCAGCGTACGTTGAGAACACCTGCCACAATTCGAGAAAATCCAGGAGGTTCTCCCCTCCAGGCAAGATGAGGCCAATTTCCGCTGAGGCACTCGAGGCTAATCACACCTAAACTCTGGAAATTCCAAAGGTTCCTTCACAACCTTGCTGAAACTCAAGAAGTTCCCCGACATACCGTCTCCACTCCAGAGGAAGCACGAGGGTCCCGCCCACATCCAGAGGAGCCCCGTTTCTGCCTCGGACCTCGAGATGACGGATCCTTTCCCTGCTTGGTCGGGAAAGAATTCCCGGCGTTCCCGTCCCATCTCAAGAGGAGGCGCTCTCCACAGGAAAGGCGAGCGGAACTCCAGGGTCGTACCACCATTCCAAGAGTCCCCCAGATGTCACAGTCCATTCCAGAGGAACCTGTTTTCCCTGCACTGCCTCGACTTTCAAGCCGAGGATCGACTCACACCATGGTGGCAGGTGGGACAGCCCTGTGGGAAAGACTCTTGGGAAAGCCTTGAAGGAAAGACTTGAGTGAAAGCTACAGATCCCTTGACCACGCGTTAGGAAGCGTGACACTGCTGCTACAGCTCGGGAGGAAAGCGCACGTGCATGCCCACACTCGAGACGAGGACTGACTTCCCTGGGGAGACTCTAGAAGTACCCCAAGAACCATGTCAGCACTGGAGAGGAATCCTCAGGATCCGGCCTCGACTCCACACAAGGTCTTAGGCCCCGGCATCGACCCAAGAGGAATCCCGAGAGTCCCCCTGGCAACTTGCATGGGGACTGGCCTTTCCTGAGGCCACGAGACAGGTTCCCTGAGGTCCCCGTCGTAATTCGAGAGCACCTGCCGTAACTCGAGAAAATCCAGGAGGTTCTCCCCTACAGGCAAAATGAGGCCTATTTCCACTGACGAATCTAGAGGCTAAGCACACCTAACCTCTGGAACTTCCAATGGTTCCTTCACACACTTGCTGCAACTCAAGAGCTTTCCCGACATACCCGTCTACACTTCCCGCCCACATCCAGAGAAGCCCCGACTCGAGGCTCCCTTTTAACTGCTTGCATTTTCAAAGACCTAAACACCAGCCACCCATTCCTCCACGTCTGAAAAGTTTCCCCCAAGCGGAAAGAATTGTGTTTGCTAAACTGCTCCCCCAATTGTTGGGAAACTGACAAACGGGATCACCAAACAAACAGGGGAGTCAGTCCTCGTCTCGAGTATGCACGTGGCTTTCCTCAGCAGTGTGGGTGGATCAAGGGATGTGTGGCTTTCCCTGAGGAGGCTTTCCCACGAGGGAACACACCACGTGCCATGAGTCGATGGAAAAAGAGTTCCTTGAATGGACTCAGGGGGACTCTTGGAATGGTGGCACGACCCTGGAGTTCCTCTCGCCTTTCCTGTGGAGAGCGCTTCCTCTTGGATGCGACGGGAATGCCAGGAATTCTTTCCCGACCACGCAGGGAAAGGATCCCTCATCTCGAGCTACAAGGTGGAAAAGGGCCTTCTCTGGATGTGCAAGGGACGCTCGCGCTTCCTCTCGAGTGGACAAGGGTATGTCGGGGAACTTCTTGAGTTGCAGCAAGGGTGTGAAGGACCCTATGGAAGTTCCAAAGGTTAGATGTGATTAGCCTCGAGTCGCCTCAGCGGAAATGGGCCTCATCTAGCCTGGAGGGGAGAATCTCCAGGATTTTCTCGAGTTGCGGTAGGTGCTCTCGATTTACGACGGGGACCACAGGGACCCTATCTGGTGGCCTCAGGAAAGGCCACTCTCCGTGCGAGTTGCTTATTGGCCTCTCAGGATTCCTCTCCCTTCAATGCTGGGGCCTAAGACCTTTTGTGAAGTCGGGGCCGTAAACTGAGAATTATTCTCCAGTGCTGACATGGATCTTGGGGTACTTCTGGAGTCTCCCCAGGGGAGTCAGTCCTCGTCTCGAGTGGGGGCATGCACGTGCGCTTTCCTCCCGAGCTGTGGAAGCAGTGTAACGCTTCCCATCGCGTGGATCAAGGGATCTGTGGCTTTCCCTCGAGGCTTTCCCTCAAGGCTTTCCCACGAGGCTTTCCTACGAGGCTTTACCACAGGGCTGTCCCACGTGCCACTGTGGTTTGAGTCGATCTTCGGCGTGAAAGTCGAGGCAGTTTGGGGAAAACAGGTTCCTCTGAAATGGACTGAGACATCTGGGGGACTCTTGGAATGGTGGCCTGACCTGGAGTACCTATCCCCTTTCCTGTGGAGAGGGCCTCCTCTTGAGATGCGACGGGAACCTCGGGAATTCTTTTTCGACCAAGTAGGGAAAGGATCCCTCATCTCGAGCAAAGAGGCGGAAACGGGGCTCCTTTGGATGTGGCGGGTGCCGGGAGCCAGTGTGAGGAATCCCGCCCATGACAAGGTCATGAGGAAGGAAGCTGACATACGCAAGGCGTGCTCAGACTTCAGGGACCCCTCTGGAAATTCCTAAGCATGTACCCCAGCAAAAATCTGCCGGCTTTTGTGCTCTGCTTTTCCACTCTTCTGACATTTTCTGGAAAAAGTCAATTCAGGGCTTTAGTCTTCTGCATTTGAAAGAGTGTTTCAATCCAAAAACCCTCTGATGGCTTTCTAGCCTGCCTGCAGGACTCGTACAGCTGCGCATGTGATTGTTTGAGGCCTCCTGACCGCAGGAGGCACAGGAAGCTTAAAACATCCTAGGAATGTAGGAGCTTCCGAGGAGTCAAAATCTTTAGAATAGGACTGATTAAAGGTTTCATTTTTTGGGTCAATGCTTGCTGCCAAATTTTCATATCCTTTATTTTTAGATATAGTTGGTATATAGAAAAACAAGTAGTAGACCTGGTATTAGCAACATTAGATCTTCGAGTTAAGTACCTTCTTTGTTATATCCCACTGCACCTTTGTTCTATAGAGATGTAACTTTAATGCTTTAAGGAGATGCAAATTAAAGAAAATCACTTCAGGGGAAACAAAATCAACATTCATTAAGGAAGAGAGATAAAAAGTGTTAACAAGCTTCTTGGCCAGAAGATAATGTAAATCACCTGAGACCTTTTGTATACAAAATGATGTATAGAAAGAGTCTGGGCTGCGAACGCTACATAATTCTGTGTTACCCATTGATCTCCGTGTTTTATCAAAAGTATAAAAGGCCTTCTGAACAATAAAGGAGGGGCCAGGGGCCGGGACCAGTTTCTCGGACCAGTTTCTCGAACTAGTCTCTCGGCCTGGTTTCTTGGGACTCTGGCTCCCCCCATGTCTCTCTCTCTCCTCTTCTCTCCCCTTCCCTCTCTCTGCTCTTTACTTTAACTTCAGGCTGAATCTCCATCTGGGGCGCGGAGGCTCGCCAGGTCTACTTACTTGCCCCGGCTGTTAAGACCCGCGCGAAAGGGAGCTTAAGGCGAGGCACCCTTAGATATTCAAGCGGGCGCCGGTGGCCCAGCGTAGATGGTGCAAATTCCTTGTCTGGAATTTTATTGGCCTTCCGCGTAAACCAAGCTATTCAGCCCTCTTCCTCCACTTAATCTTCTTACTACACTATAGTTTCCTAATCTAATCTTACATTAATAAATAAACAAGTCTTTCCACGCCAACGCCGTCCACCCTTCGAATTCCCTGGATCCACCGGGGCTGGACCCCGGCAAGTGGCGCCCGGAACAGGCTATTCGAAGGTAGGTTCCTCGGAGCAAAAGCTCCCCCGGAGCACTCTCTGTTGCTCCCCCCGGAGCACTCTCTGTTGCTCCCCCCGGAGTGACTTAATCACTCCCCCCGGAGTACTTTCGGGTACCCCCCAATGTTGAGTGTTCGGGACGGCTAGGACCCCACTCAGGGTGCCGCGGACCCCCCTGTAGGATAGACAGGGTGA
The DNA here is from genome assembly GCF_001704415.2 of Capra hircus. Taxonomy (NCBI): domain Eukaryota; kingdom Metazoa; phylum Chordata; class Mammalia; order Artiodactyla; family Bovidae; genus Capra; species Capra hircus. The sequence continues at coordinate 9,872 of NW_017214893.1, forward strand.
GGAGGAGTGGGAAGTGTTCAAGGGTTTAAGAGAAACCTGGTGCTCTAGAGGTTGAAAAGAAACCTGCTATCTTAGGGTTTAAAACAAAACCCCCCTTGGCTAAGGTAAAACCTTTTTGTCAAGGCAGACTTTTCTATAACTCTTAATTTTCTGACATGGGTAACAATGACTCAAAACAATGACACCTCTTTATACAAGTAATTTTGTAACTGTTAAACAAAAAAGACAAATTAAAGATTAAAAGACTACTGTTACGAGAGCAATGTCCTTGGTTTCCAAAAAAGGGATTTAGATACTTGGGTGAAGCTAACAAAACAGCTAAAAACTTACTATACTTTGCATGGGCCTGTAAATGCTTTTGCTCTGTAAAATATGATTACAAATGTTCTGGACCCCTGTCATGAGGCTGTTAGATAGCCTATGGGAGAGGCTATAGCGGTAAATGGTAGTGGGTCTCCACCTTCTATGCAGATCGTATTTTCTGCCATTGGCAAACAAAAGGAGAGAGACTACTCTTCCTCCCGAGGAAGGAGGGTGCTTACAGGACGCAGCGGCCGAGCGCCCTGGAGAGCCCCCTCCCCCTCTACACAAACCAAACCTTTAAAAAAGTTATCTTATTTAAGGCGACCACTGCAACCTCTGCTTGCGCCTCCCCAGGGCTTAAGAACTCCCCACTTTATATCCAAAGCCTCCCAGAACATTGCTTAAGTTTGAAAACGATAGTGACAATATTTTTGAGCAAAAGAGCTTTTAAAACAGCTTGCTCCTTGCATAAAATCCCCTCAGGAGGGGCCTCATCCAAAAAAAAAAAAAAAAGGAAGAAAAACAAACAAAAAAAATATTCGTAATAAAAAGGACTTTACAAATGCAAGGTGTTTCTCTTGAGGCCAAATAGAACATTTTTTGCCAAAATGTCCTGCTAAACAGAGATAACAAGCCGTACCAAACAACCCCAGGTAGCTCAGGCCTGGACCTCAGTTCCACCACCTTAATAATAATAACTCCTGACTCAGATTCCAGTGGCTAGTCCCCTGCCTGAGGACATTGTAAGACTTGTGCTGGGGCATAGCTTGCTTTCTTTTCAAGAAATTTCGGTAGTGTCTTGTGTAGTAAATTCTGATTATACTGAAAAAATTGAAGTTTTGATCTCGCCACCTGCTAAAACTGTGCAATTAATAATAATAAAAAAAATAGCACAGCTTTTGCTTTTACCTTATTACCAAACAGAAAAACCAGACAAAAAAAGCCCCAGAGGATCTAGATCTAGCTTTTTGGGTGCAAAAAATTGCAGCTTCTAGGCCTTTAAAAGATTTTTTAATTCAAAGATATAAAATGTCATGGCTGTTAGACAATAGACAAGATGTTTCTTACATTGCTGAGAGACTAGCGCAGCTCCTGGCCAACATATATTACTGAAAAGGAGTTGGTGGGATTAGAAAAGGTGGTATGCAGGATAAAAATGCTATAGAGTAAGAGGTGAGAGAGTTTAAAACCTTGGTGAATAGTGAGCTCCCCGTTGCTGGAAGTATTCAAGCAAAGATTAAATGGTTACTTGTCATCTAAAAGGCTATAGACCAGATTTGGGTTATAAAAAGATCATTAAAAAAGCTTATAAAGATATTGTGTAACACCTCTTTTCTTCTTATATTTAGGTCTGCCAAAAGTTTTAAAATTGATAATGTCCTTTTAAAGCTGCTGAGAGATTGTTTACTAACTTTAAATGATTTCCAAAAATTATTAGGTGATATTAATTGGATATGCCCACATTTAAAACTGACTTCTGTAGATTTAAAGCCTTTTGTTTGATTGCTAAAAAAAAAAAAAACAATCCTAATCCCAGTTCTAAAAAAAAAGGTTGACTAGTGAGACAGAGTTGGCTTTTGTTAAAGTGAATGAGGCTTTAAATGATCAGTAATTAAGATTAATATTGCCAAAAGAGGAGATTAAATTATTCTTGCCACAAAATGTATACCTACAGGATGCTTGTGACAAGAAGGCCCATTGGTTCCATCTACCAATGACCCCCAAAAAAATAGTTTTATCTTATCCCAACTTGGTGGAACAATGGCCTCTGCCTAAGGAAAAATTACTGACATATTAATTAAAAAGATTAATTCAAGTATACTGATTTATTACATTGTTTAGTAAAGAGCCATCAAAAATTGTAATTCCATATAACAGAGAACAACTTGATGCTTTTCAAATGTTTGATGATTGGCAGATTGCTATAGGAAATTCTTGTGATCAGATCTTGCATCATTTACCCTCACATGCTTTGTTAATTCAAAAATTAAAAAAGGAGAAATTAAGTATAGTTTTCCCCCATCAGATTTTACAACATGTTCTCTTTGTAATAAGTTGAATGCTGATTCATTTGGAACAGTAAAATAAAAAGCCATTGGTAAAGCAAAAAGATCTCCTCCAGATAACAAAAAGATACCGACCCAGAATTTACTGCGGGTCGAGGAAGTGTTTATATTTTTTCCACAGGGTGCAGATTCGTCAATTTGGATCCCGGACAGACTGATTCGCCACAAAAGAAAAAGGGAACTTCTCTGCCTCCAGCGGGAAACAGCCGCGCACCAAAAGCTGCGGGCGGGGCCAGCCTTACTGACTGACGGGACCCAGTGCTCCGCCAGCGTCCATCTGAGAAACTATGGGATAGAGACTTGATGAGAAAAAGAGATGTATGGGAACTGTATACTATTTGCTCATATTTTCGTGTAGCTTGGCCGCCGCACGCGATGGCAGAAGAGGCAAAAAAAAAAAAAAAACATCAAGATCCCGGCGGGACTAACAGCTGCTGCAGCGCAAACTCCAACCGAAAAATGACTCTATTTACTCTATTTTGGCTTGTCTATCCTCTCCTTATGTTCTTCTTTTCACCAATGATTCCAGAAAACTTAACGTACCTAATGTAGCGACTTGTGAACCATGGATGTTTTCATCTTGTTTAACTCCTCAAAGTAATGTCTGCTCTTTTGTGGTTTTAAAGATGTCCTGTAACTGTAACAACTTATTGATATGATAATTATGTTCTTCCTGTGTTACAACAACTGTATGGCAGCAATCATTGACTCAACAAGTGTAAATGCCCAATATGTTAAAAAATCAAGTTTTCTGTGTTTTGGAACAGCTCAGATATTAGTTTAGACTTAGGGAAACTGCATTACCAGATTCAGACCTTGGAACACTCCCGATTAGATTTTACCACCGCAGGAGAAGCCAATGACTTTTCCCACACTTTCTCTAACTTCATTTCTGAAGACTGTTCTGTCTACTGTTTATAATCTTGCTCCTCATAATCATACTTCCCTGTATTGTCTAGATTCTTCGGCAGAGCATTCGGAATCTCGAGACCGAACTGCACCTGATTTTAAACATAAATAATTAATTATTTAAAATTAAAAAGGGTGAGATGCCGGGAGCCAGTGTGAGGAATCCCGCCCATGACAAGGTCATGAGGAAGGAAGCTGACATACGCAAGGCGTGCTCAGACTTCAGGGACCCCTCTGGAAATTCCTAAGCATGTACCCCAACAAAAATCTGCCGGCTTTTGTGCTCTGCTTTTCCACTCTTCTGACATTTTCTGGAAAAAGTCAATTCAGGGCTTTAGTCTTCTGCATTTGAAAGAGTGTTTCAATCCAAAAACCCTCTGATGGCTTTCTAGCCTGCCTGCAGGACTCGTACAGCTGCGCATGTGATTGTTTGAGGCCTCCTGACCGCAGGAGGCACAGGAAGCTTAAAACATCCTAGGAATGTAGGAGCTTCCGAGGAGTCAAAATCTTTAGAATAGGACTGATTAAAGGTTTCATTTTTTGGGTCAATGCTTGCTGCCAAATTTTCATATCCTTTATTTTTAGATATAGTTGGTATATAGAAAAACAAGTAGTAGACCTGGTATTAGCAACATTAGATCTTCGAGTTAAGTACCTTCTTTGTTATATCCCACTGCACCTTTGTTCTATAGAGATGTAACTTTAATGCTTTAAGGAGATGCAAATTAAAGAAAAACACTTCAGGGGAAACAAAATCAACATTCATTAAGGAAGAGAGATAAAAAGTGTTAACAAGCTTCTTGGCCAGAAGATAATGTAAATCACCTGAGACCTTTTGTATACAAAATGATGTATAGAAAGAGTCTGGGCTGCGAACGCTACATAATTCTGTGTTACCCATTGATCTCCGTGTTTTACCAAAAGTATAAAAGGCCTTCTGAACAATAAAGGACGGGGGCCAGGGGCCGGGGACCAGTTTCTCGGACCAGTTTCTCGAACTAGTCTCTCGGCCTGGTTTCTTGGGACTCTGGCTCCCCCCATGTCTCTCTCTCTCCTCTTCTCTCCCCTTCCCTCTCTCTGCTCTTTACTTTAACTTCAGGCTGAATCTCCATCTGGGGCGCGGAGGCTCGCCAGGTCTACTTACTTGCCCCGGCTGTTAAGACCCGCGCGAAAGGGAGCTTAAGGC
>NW_017214894.1:0-14335 GCF_001704415.2 Capra hircus
ATGGGGAGAGCCCCCGTAAAGTCAGAAGTGTAGGTGAGAGCAAAAAGACTCTGGTTTTGGAGGTTCGCGATGCTCGGGCCCGGGGTTACCTGAGCTTCGATGCACGCCTTGGCGCCATGCCAAGCCTCCTTCCTCATGACTTGCCATAGACGGAGATTCCTCACGCTGGTCCCCGGAAGCGAAACGGATCCCTCATCTCGATCCGACGAGGCGGAAACGCGCCTCCTGTGGATGTAGGGGGACCATCTTGCTTATTCTCGAGTGCGAGACGGGTATGTCGGGGGAACTTCTTGAGTTGCCAGCAAGGGGTTAAAGTACTTTTGGAAGTTCCAGAGGTTAGGTGTGATTAGCCTCGAGACACCTCAGTGGAAATGGGCCTCATCTCTCCGGAGGGGAGAACCTCCTGGATTTCTCGAGTTGGGCAGTGCTCTCTGACTTCACGACGGGGACCTCAGGGCCAGCCTCTGGTGGCCTCAGAAAGCCAGTCCCATTCAAGTTTCTAGGGGCCTCTCAGGTTCCTCTCCCGTCGATGCCGGGGCCTAAGACCTTGTGTGAGTCGGGGCCTGCGGAACCTGAAGATTCCTCTCCAGTGCTGACATGGATCTTGGGTACTTCTGGAGTCTCCCAGGGGAGTCAGTCCTCGTCTCGAGTGGGGGCATGGCACGTGCGCTTTCCTCCTGAGGCGGCTAGCAGCAGTGTCACGCTTCCCGTTGCGTGGATCAAGGATCTGTGGCTTTCCCTCTAGGCTTTCCCATGAGGCTTTCCCACAGTCTCCTATTTCTTGCCACCTTGGTGTGAGACGATCCTCGGCTGAAAGTCATGGCAGTGCAGGGAAAACAGGTTCCTCTGGAATGGACTGAGACATCTGGGGAACTCTTGGAATGGTGGCACGACCCTGGAGTTCCTCTGGCCTTTCCTGTGGAGAGCACTTCCTCTTGAGATGCGACGGGAACGCCAGGGAATTCTTTCCCGACCACGCAGGGAAAGGATCCCTCCTCTCTAGATACGAGGCGGAAACGGGGCTCCTCTGGATGTGGGTGGGACCCTCGTGCTTAATCTCGAGTGGAGACGGGTATGTCGGTGATCTTCTTGACTTGCCGCAGGGGTGTCAAAGACCCTTTGGAAGTTCCAGAGGTTAGGTGTGATTAGCCTCGAGATGCCTCAGGGGAAATGGGCCTCATCTCGCCTGGAGGGGAGAACCTCCTGGATTTTCTCGAGGTGCGGCAGGTGCTGTCGACTTACGACGGGGACCTCAGGGACCCGCTCTGGTGGCCTCAGGAAAGGCCAGTCCCCATGCGAGTTGATCGGGGGCCTCTCGGGTTTCCTCTCCCATCAATGCCGGGGCCTAAGACCTGGTGTGGAGTCGGTGTCGGAACCTGAGGATTCCTCTCCAGTGCTGACATGGATCTTGGGGGCTTCTGGTGTCTCCCCAGGGGAGTCAGTCCTCGTCTCTAGTGGGGGTAGGCACGTGCGCTTTCCTCCCGAGCTGTAGCAGCAGAGTCACGCTTCCCTTCTCGTGGATCAAGCGATCTATGGCTTTCCCTCGAGGCTTTCCCATGAGGCTTTCCCATGAGGCTTTCCCACGAGGCTTTTCCGCATGGCTGTCCCACGTGCCACCGTGGTGTGAGTTGATCCTCGGCTTGAAAGTCGAGGCAGTCCAGGGAAACAGGTTTCCCTGGAATGGACTTGAGACATCTGGGGGACTCTGGGAATGGTGGCGTGACCTGGAGTTCCTCTCGCCTTTCCTGTGGAGAGCGCCTCCTCTTGAGATGCGACGGGAACGCCGGGAATTCTTTCCCGACCACGCAGGGAAAGGATCCTCCTCTCGAGCTAGGAAGAGGAAAAGGGGCTCCTAAGGATGAGGGCGGCACTCTCGTGCTTCCTCTCGAGTGGAGACGGGTATGTCGGGGAACTTCTTGAGTTGCAGCAAAGGTGTGAAGGACCCTTTGAAAGTTCCAGAGTTTAGGTGTGATAAGCCTCGAGACTCCTCAGCGGAAATGGGCCTCATCTCGCCTGGAGGGGAGAACCTCCTGGATTTTCTCGAGTTGCCGCAGGTGCTCTCGGCTTCCGACGGGGACCTCAGGGACCACGCTCTAGTGCCCTCAGGAAAGGCCCGTCCCCATGCAAGTTGCTCGTGGGCCTCTAGCGATTCCTCTCCCGTCTATGCCGGGGCCTGAGACATTGTGTGGAGTCGGTGCCGGAACCTGAGGATTCCTCTCCTGTTCTGACATGGATCTTGGGGTACTTCTGGAGTCTCCCAGGGGAGTCAGTCCTCGTCGCGAGTGTGGCGTGCACGTGCGCTTTCCTCCCGAGCTTTAGCAGCAGTGTCACGCTTCCCTTTGCGTGGATCCAGGGATATGTGGCTTTCTCAGTAGGCTTTCCCACGAGGCTTTCCCACTAGGCTTTTCACAGGGCTCTCCCACGTGCCACCGAGTTCTGAGTCGATCCTCGGCTTGAAAGTCGAGGCATTGCGGGGAAAACAGGTTTCCCTGGAATCGACTGAGACATCTGGGGGCTCTGGGAATGGTGGCACGACCCTGAGTTCCTCTCGCCTTTCCTGTGGAGAGCGCCTCTTCTTGAGATGGGACGGGAACGCCGGAAATTCTTTCCCGACCACGAAGGGAAAGGATCCCTCCTCTCGAGCTATGAGGCTGAAACGGGGCTCTTCTGGTTGTGGGCGGGACTCTCGTGCTTCCTTTCGAGTGGAAACGGGTATGTCGGGGAACTTCTTGAGTTGCAGCAATGGTGTGAAGGGCCCTTTGGAAGTTCCAGAGGTTAGGTGTGATTAGCCTCGAGATGCCTCAGCGCAAATGGGTCTCATCTCGCCTGGAGGGGAGAACCTCCTGGATTTTCTCGAGTTGCGCCAGGTGCTCTCGACTTACGACGGGGACCTCAGGGACCCGCTTTGGTGGCCTCAGGAAAGGCCAGTCCCCATGCGAGTTGCTCGGGAGCCTCTCGTGATGTCTCTCCCTCTCCAAAGCTGTCTTGGATCTTGACTGGCCTTTCCTGAGGCCACCAGAGCGGGTCCCTGCGGTCCCCATTGTAAGTCGAGAGCACCTGCCGCAACTGGAGAAAATCAAGGATGTTCTCCCCTCCAGGCAAAATGAAGCCTATTTCTGCTGACACATCTCAAGGCTAAGCACACTTAAACTCTGGAACTTCCAAAGGGTCCTTCACACCCTTGCTGCAAATCAAGAAGTTCCCCGACATACCCGTCTGCACTTAAGAGGAAGCACGATAGTTCCGCCCACATCCAGAGGAGCCCCGTTTCCGCCTCATAGCTCGAGAGGAGGGATCCTTTCCCTTCGAGGTCGGGAAAGAATTCCCGGCGTTCTCGTCGCATCTCAAGAGGAGGCGCTCTCCACAGGAAAGGCGAGAGGAACTCCAGGGACATGCCATCATTCTCCGAGTCCCCCAGATGTCTCAGTCCATTCCAGGGAAACCTGTTTCCCCGCGCTGACTCGACTTTCAAGCCTAGGATCGACTCACACCACTGTGGCACGTGGGACAGCCCTGTGGCAAAGCCTCGTGGGAAAGCCTCGTGGAAAGCCTCGAGGGAAAGCCACAGATACCTTGATCCACGAGATGGGAAGCGCGACACTGCTGCTACCGCTCGGGAGGAAAGCGCACGTGCATGACCCCAGTCGAGCCGAGGACTGACGCAAGCTTGGGAGACTCCAGAAGTACGCCAAGATCCATGTCAGCACTGGAGAGGAATCCTCAGGTTCCGGTCCCGACTCCACACAAGGTCTTAGGCCCCGGTATCGACGGGAGAGAAATCCTGAGAGGCCCCTAGCACCTCGCATGGGGACTGGCCTTTCCTGAGGTCACCAGAGCGGGTCCCTGATGTCTCCGTCGTAACTCGAGAGCACCTGACGCAACTCGAGAAAATCCAGGAGGTTCTCCCCTGCAGGCGAGATGAGGCCCGTTTCCACTGAGGTGTCTCGAGGCTAATCACACGTGAACTCTGGAACTTCAAAAGGGTCTTTCACAGTCATGCTGCAACTCAAGAAGTTCCCCGACATACCCGTCTCCACTCAAGAGGAAACACGAGGGTCCCGGCCACATCCAGAGGAGCTCCGTTTCCGGCTCGTAGCTCGAGATGAGGGATCCTTTCCCTACATGGTCGGGAAAGAATTTCCGGAATTCCCATCGCATCTCAAGAGGAGGCGCTCTCCAAAGGAAAGGGGAGAGGAACTGCAGGGTCGTGCCACCATTCCAAGACTCCCCCAGATGTCTCAGTCCATTCCACAGGAACCTGTTTTCCCTGCACTGCCTCGGCTTTCACGCCGAGGATTGACTCACACCACCGAGACTCGTGGGACAGCCCTGTGGGAGAGCCTCGTGGGAAAGACTCAGGGGAAAGTCACAGATCCCTTGGTCCACGCAAGCAGAAGCATGACACCGCTGCTACAGCATGGGAGGAAAGGGCACACTCATGCCCCCACTCGAGACGAGGCCTGAATCCCCTGGGGAGACTCCAGAGGTACCCCAAGATCCATGTAAGCACTGGAAAGGAATCCTCAGGTTCCGGCACCGACTGCACACAAGGTCTTAGGCCCCGACATCGAAGGGAGAGGAATCCCGAGAGGCCCCCGAGCAACTCGCATGGGGACTGGCCTTTCCTCAGGCCACCTAAGCGGGTCCTTGAGGTCCAGGTCGTAAGTCGAGAGCACCTGCCGCAACTCGAGAAAATCCAGGAGGTTCTCCCCTCCAGGTGAGATGAGGCCCATTTCCGCTGAGGCGTCTCGAGGCTAATCACACCTAAACTCTCGAACTTCCAAAGAGTCCTTCACACCCTTGCTTCAACTCAAGAAGTTCCCCAACATACCCGTCGCCACTTGAGAGGAAGCACAAGAATCCCGCCCATATCCAGTGGAGCCCCTTCTCTGCCTCATAGCTCGAGAGGAGGGATCCTTTCAGTGCGTGGTCGGGAAAGAATTCCCTGCATTCCCATCGCATCTCAAGAGGAGGCGCTCTCCACAGGAAAGGCGAGAGGAACTCCAGGGTCGTGCCACCATTCCCAGAGTCCCCAAGATGTCTCAGTCCATTCCAGGGAAAACTGTTTTCCTGGCACTGCCTCCACTTTCAAGCCGAGGATCGACTCACACCACGGTTGCACGAGGGAAAGCCCTGTGGGAAAGCCTCGTGGAAAGCGTCGTGGTAAACCCTCGAGGGAAAGCCACTGATCCCTTGTTCCACGCGAAGGGAAGCGTGACAATGCTGCTAGAGCTCGGGAGGAAAGCGCACGTGCATACCCAAACTCGAGACCAGGACTGACTCCCCTGGGGAGACTCCAGAAGTACCCCAAGATCCATGTCAGCACTGGAGAGGAATCCTCAGGTTCCAGCACCAACTCCACACAAGGTCTTAGGCCCCGGCATCGTCGGGAGAGGAATCCCGAGAGGCCCCCGAGCAACTCGCATGGGGACTGGCCTTTCCTAAGGCCAACAGAGCGGGTCCCTATTGTGCCCTTTGTAAGTTGAGAGCACCTGCCGCAACTCGAGAAAATCCAGGAGGTTCTCACCTCCAGGCGTGATGAGGCCCATTTCCGCTGAGGCGTCTCGAGGCTAATCACACATAACCTCTGAAACTTCCAAAGGGTCCTTCACACCCCTGCTGCAACTTAAGAAGTTCCCAGATAAACCCATCTCCACTCGAGAGGAAGCACGAGAGTCCCGCCCACATCCAGAGGAGCCCCGTTTCCGCCTCCTAGCTCGAGAGCAGGGATCCGTTCCCTGCGTGGTCGGGAAAGAATTCCCGGCGTTCCCGTCGCATCTCAAAAAGAGGCGCTCTCCACAGGAAAGGCGAGAGGAACTCCAGGGTGGTGTCACCATTCCCAGAGTGCCCCAGATATCTCAGTCCATTCCAGGGAAACCTGTTTTCCCTGCACTGCCTCAACTTTCAAGCCGAGGATCGACTCACACCACGGTGGCACGTGGGACAGCCCTGTGGGAAAGCCTCGTGTGAAAGCCTCATGGGAAAGCCCCGAGGGAAAGCCACTGATCCCTTGATCCTCGGGAAGGGAAGCGTGACACTGCTGCTGCAATTCGGGAGGAAAGCACACGTGCATGCCCCTACTTGAGACGAGGACTGACTCCCCTGGGGAGACTCCGGAGGTACCCCAAGATCCATGTCAGCACTGGAGAGTAATCCTCACGTTCCGGCTCCGACTCCACACAAGGTCTTAAGCCCCGGCATGGACGGCAGAGAAATCCCGAGAGGCCCCCGAGCAACTCGCATGGGGACTGGCCTTTCCTGAGGCCACCAGAGCGGGTCCCTGAGGTCTCCGTCCTAAGACGAGAGGACCTGCCGCAACTAGAAACAATCCAGGAGGTTGTCCCCTCCAGGCGAGATGAGGCCCATTTCCGCTGAGGCGTCTCGAGGCTAATCTCACCTAACCTCTGGAACTTCCAAAGGGTCCTTCACACCCTTGCTGCAACTCAAGAAGTTCCCCGACATTCCCGTCTCTACTCCAGAGTAAGCACGAGAGCCCGCCCACATCCAGAGGAGCCCCGTTTCCGCCTCCTAGCTCGAGAGGAGGGATCCTTTCCCTGCGTGGTCGGGAAAGAATTCCCGGCATTCCCGTCGCATCTCAAGAGGAGGCGCTCTCCACTGGAAGGCGAGTGGAACTCCCGGGTCTTGCCACCATTCCCAGAGTCCCGCAGATGTCTAAGTCCATTCCAGGGAAATCTGTTTTCCCTCGATTGCCGCGACTTTCAAGCCGAGGATCGACTCACACCACGGTGGCACGTGGGACAGCCCTGTGAGAAAGCCTTCTGGGAAAGCCTCGTGGGAGAGCCTCAAGGGAAAGGCACAGATCCCTTGATCCAGGCGAAGGGAAGCGTGACACTGCTGCTACAGCTCGGGAGGAAAGCGCACGTGCATGCCCCCACTCGAGACTAGGACTGACTCCCCTGGGGAGACTCCAGAAATACCCCAAGATCCATGTCAGCACTGGAGAGGAATCCTCAGGTTCCGGCACCGTCTCCACACAAGGTTTTAGGCCCCGGCATCGACGGGAGAAGAATCCCGAGAGGCCCCCGAGCAACTCGCTTGGGGACTGGCCTTTCCTGAGGCCACCAGAGCGGGTCCCTGAGGTCCCGGTAGTAAGTCAAGAGCACATGCCGCAACTCGAGAAAATCCAGGAGGTTCTCCCCTCCAGGCGAGATGAGGCCCTTTTCCTCTGAGGCGTCTCGAGGCTAACCATACCTAACATCTGGAACTTCCAAAGGGTCCTTCACACCCTTGCTGCAACTCAAGAAGTTCCCCGACATACCTGACTCCACTCGAGAGGAAGCACGAGAATCCCGCCCACATCCAGAGGAGCCCCGTTTCCGCCTCATACCTCGAGGTCAGGTATCCTTTCCCTGCATGTTCGGGAAAGAATTCCCGGTGTTCCCGTCGCATCTCATGAGGAGGCGCTCTCCACAGGAAAGGCGGAGGAACTCCAGGGTCATGCCACCATTCCAAGAGTCCCCCAGATATCTCAATCTGCCGGGGTCCAGCCCCGCTGGATCCAGGGAATTCGACGGATGGACGGCGTTGACGTGGAAAGTCTTGTGTATTTATTAATGTAAGATTAGATTAAGAAATTATAGGGTAGTAAGAAGATTAACTGGAGGAAAAAGGCTGAATAGCTAGGTTTACGCGGAAGGCCAATAAAATTCCCGACAAGGAATTTTCTGGCGGACTCTGGGAATGGTGGCACGACCCTCGAGTTCCTCTGTGACTTTCACACTAGGTTTTCCCACAGGGCTTTCCCACGAGGCTTTCCCACAGGGCTGTCCCATGTGCCACCGTGGTGTGAGTCGAACCTCGGCTTGAAAGTCGAGGCAGTGCAGGGAGAACAGGTTTCCCTGGAATGGACTGAGACATCTGGGGGACTCTGGGAATGGTGGCACAACCAAGGAGTTCCTCTCGACTTTCCTGTGGAGAGCGCATCCTCTTGAGATGCGACGGGAAGGCCGGAAATTCTTTCCCGACCATGCAGGGAAAGGATCCCTCCTCTCGAGCTAGGAGGCGGAAACCGGACTCCACTGGATGTGGGTGGGACTCTCGTGCTTCCTCTCGAATGGAGACGGGTATGTCGGGGAACTTCTTGAGTTGCAGCAAGGGTGTGAGGGACCCTTTGTAAGTTCCAGATGTTAGATGTGATTAGCCTCAAGACGCCTCAGCGGAAATGGGCCTCATCTCGCCTGGAGGGGAGAACCTCCTGGATTTTCTCGAGTTTCGACAGGTGCTCTCTTCTTACGTCGGGGATCTCAGGGACCCGCTCTGGTGGCCTCAGGAAAGGCCAGTCCCCATGCGATTTGCTCGGGGGCCTCTCCGGATTCCTCTCCCGTCGATGCCGGGGCCTAAGAACTTGTGTGGAGTCGGTGCCAGAACCTGAGGTTTCCTCTCCAGTGCTGACATGGATCTTGGGGTACTTCTGGAGTCTCCCCAGGGGAGTCAGTCCTCGTCTCGAGTGGGGGCATGCACCTGCGCTTTCCTCCCGAGCTGTAGCAGCAGTGTCACGCTTCCCTTCTCGTGGATCAAGGGATCTGTGGCTTTCCCTTGAGGCTTTCCCTGGAGGCTTTCCCAGAATGTTTTCCCACAGGGCTGTCCCACGTGCCACCGTGGTGTGAGTCGATCCTCGGCTTGAAAGTAGAGGCAGTGCAGGGAAAACAGGTTTCCCTGGAATGGACTGAGACATCTGGGGGACTCTGGGAATGGTGGCACGACCCTGGAGTTCCTCTCGCCTTTCCTGTGGAGAGCGCCTCCTCTTGAGATGCGACGGCAACGCGGGGAATTCTTTCCCCACGACGCAGGGAAAGGATCCCTCCTCTCGAGCTAGGAGGCGGAAACGGGGCTCCTCTGGATGTGGGCGGGACTCACGCGCTTCCTATCGAGTGGAGACGGGTATGTCGCGGAACTTCTTGAGTTGCAGCAAAGGTGTGAAGGACCCTTTGGAAGTTCCAGAGTTTAGGTGTGATTAGCCTCCAGAGGCCTCAGCGCAAATGAGCCTCATCTCGCCTGGAGGGGAGAACCTCCTGGATTTTCTCGAGTTCCGGCAGGTGCTCTCGACTTACTACGGGGAACTCAGGGACCCGCTCTGGTGGCCTCAGGAAAGCCCAGTCCCCATGCGAGTTGCTCGGGGGCCTCTCGGGATTCCTGTCCCGTCGATGCCGGGGCCTAAGTCGATGTGTGGAGTCGGTGCCGGAACCTGAGGATTCCTCTCCAGTGCTCACATGGATCTTGGGGTACTTCGGGAGTCTCCCCAGGGGAGTCAGTCCTCATTCGAGTGGGGGCATTGAAGAGCGCTTTCCTTCCGAGCTGTAGCAGCAGTGTCATTCTTCCCGTCGAGTGGATCAAGGGATCAGTGGCTTTCCCTCGAGGCTTTCCCATGAGGCTTTCTCACGAGGCTTTCCCACAGGGCTGTCCCACGTGGCACCGTGCTGTGAGTCGATCCTCGGCTTGAAAGTCGAGGCAATGCAGGGAAAACAGGTTTCCCTGGAATGGACTGAGAAATCTGGGGTACTCTGGGAATTGTGGCATGACCCTGGAGTTCCTCTCACCTTTCCTGTTGAGAGCGCCTCCTCTTGAGTTGTGACGGGAAGACCGGGAATTCTTTCCCAACCACGAAGGGAAAGGGTACCTCCTCTCCAACTGTGAGGCGGAAACGGGGCTCCTCTGGATGTGGGCGGGACTCTCGTGCTTCCTCTCGAGTGGAGACAGGTATGTCGGGGAACTTCTTGAGTTGCAGCAAGGGTGTGAAGAACCCTTTAGAAGTTCCAGAGGTTTAGGTGTGATTAGCCTCGAGACGCCTCAGCGGAAATGGGCCTCATCTCGCCTGGAGGGGAGAACCTCCTGGATTTTTTCGAGTTGGGACAGGTGATATCGACTTAAGACGGGGACCTGAGGGACCCGCTCTGGTGGCCTCAAGAAAGGCCATTCCCCATGAGAGTTGCTCGGGGGCCTCTCGGGATTCCTCTCCCGTCGATGCCGGGGCCTAAGACCTTGTGTGGATTTGGTGCCGGAACCTGAGGATTCCTCTCCAGTGCTGACATGGATCTTGGCATCCTTAAAGGCGAGATGAGCCCCATTTCCGCTGAGGCGTCTCGAGGCTAATCACACCTAACCTCTGGAACTTCCAAAGGGTCCTTCACACCCTTGCTGCAACTCAAGGAGTTCTCTGACATACCCGTCTCCACTCGAGAGTATCAAGATCTTCCCGCCCACTTTCAGAGGAGCACTGTTTCCACCTCATAGCTCGAGAGGAGGGATCCTTTCCCTGCGTGGTCTGGAAAGCATTCCCGGCGTTCCAGTCGCATCTCAAGAGGAGGCCCTCTCCACAGGAAAGGCTAGAGAAACTCCAGGGTCGTTCCACCATTCCCAGAGTCCCCCAGATGTCTCTGTCAATTCCAGGGAAACCTGTTTTCCCTGCACTGCCTCGACTTTGAAGCCGAGGATCGACTCACATCACGGTGGCACGTGGGACAGCCCTGAGGAAAATCCTCGTGGGAAAGCCTCATTGGAAAGCCTCGAGGGAAAGCCACAGATCCCTTGATCCAAGCGAAGGGAAGCGTGACACCGCTGCTACAGCTCGAGAGGAAAGCGCACGTGCAGGCCCCCACTCGAGACGAGGACTGACTCCCCTGGGGAGACTCAGAAGTACCCCAAGATCCAAGTCAGCACTGGAGAGGAATTCTCAGGTTCCGGCACCGACGAAACACAAGGTCTTATGCCAGCGTGACACTGCTGCTACAGCTCGAGAGGAAAGCTCACGTGCAGGCCCCCACTCGAGACGAGGACTGACTCCCCTGGGGGGACTCAGAAGTACCCCAAGATTCATGTCAGCACTGGAGAGGAATCCTAAGGTTCCGGCACCGACTCCACACAGGTCTTAGGCACTGACTTCGACGGGAGAGGAATCCCGAGAGGCCCCCGAGCAAGTCCCATGGGGACTGGCCTTTCCTGAGGCCCCAGAGCGGGTCCCTGAGGTCCCCGTCGTAAGTCGAGAGCACCTGCTGCAACTCGAGAAAATCCAGGAGGTTCTTCCCTCCAGGCGAGATGAGGCCCATTTCCACTGAGGCGTCTCGAGGATATTCACACCTAACCTCTGGAACTTCCAAAGGGTCCTTCACACCCTTTTTGCAACTCAAGAAGTTCCCCGACATACCCGTCCCCACTCGAGAGGAAGCACGAGAGTCCCGCCCACATCCAGAGGAGACCCGTTTCCGCCTCCTAGCTCGACGGAGGGATCCTTTCCCTGCGTGCTCGGGAAAGAATTCCCGGCGTTTCCGTCGCATCTCAAGAGGAGGCGCTCTCGACAGGAAAGGCAGAGGAACTCCAGGGTGGTGCCACCATTCCCAGAGTCCTCCAGATGTCTCAGTCCATTCCAGGGAAACCTGTTTCCCTGCACTGCGTCGACTTTCAAGCTGAGGATCGACTCACACCAAGGTGGCACGTGGGACAGCCCTGTGGGAAAGCCTCGTGGGAAAGCCTCGTGGGAAAGCCTCGAGTGAAAGCCACAGATCCGTTGATCCACTCGAAGGGAAGCGTGACACTGCTGCTACAGCTCGGGAGGAAAGCGCACGTGCATACCCCCACTCGAGACGAGGACTGACTCCCCTGGGGAGACTCCAGAATTACCCCAAGATCCATGTCAGCAGTGGAGAGGAATACTCAGGTTCCGGCACTGACTCCACACAAGGTCTTAGGCCCCTGCCATCGACGGGAGAGGAAAACCCGAAGGCCCCGGAGCAACTCGCAATGGGACTGGCCTTTCCTGAGGCCACCAGAGCAGGTCCCTGAGGTCCCCGTCGTAAGTCGAGAGCACCTGCCGCAACTCGAGAAAATCAAGGAGGTTCTCCCCTCCAGGCGAGATGAGGCCCATTTCTGCTGAGGCGTCACAAGGCTATTCACACCTAAACTCTGGAACTTCCAAAGGGTCCTTCACACCCTTTTTGCAACTCAAGAAGTTCCCCGACATACCCGTCTCCACTCGAGAGGAAGAACGAGAGTCCCGACCACATCCAGATGTGCCCAGTTCCGGCCTCCTAAGCTCGACGGAGGGGATCAATTCCCTGCGTGCTCGGGAAAGAATTCCCCGGCGTTTCCGTCGCATCTCAATAGGAGGCACTCTCGACAGGAAAGGCAGAGGAACTCCAGGGTGTTGCCACCCATTCACAGAGTCCTCCAGATGTCTCAGTCCATTCCAGGGAAACCTGTTTTCCCTGCACTGCGTCGACTTTCAAGGTGAGTATCGACTCACACCAAGGTGGCACGTGGGACAGCCCTGTGGGAAAGCCTCGTGGGAAAGCCTCGTGGGAAAGCCTCGAGGGAAAGCCACAGATCCCTTGATCCACGCGAAGGGAAGCGTGACACTGTTGCTACAGCTCAGGAGGAAATCGCACGTGCATGCCCCCACTCGAGACGAGGACTGACTCCCCTGGGAAGACTCCAGAAGTACCCCAAGATCCATGTCAGTACAGGAGAGGAATCCTCAGGTTCCGGCACCGACTGCATACAAGGTCTTTTGCCCCGGCATCGACGGGAGAGGAATCCCGAGAGGCCCCCAATCAACTCACATGGGGACTGGCCTTCCCTGAGGCCACCATATTGGGTCCCTGAGGTTCCGTCGTAAGTCGAGAGCACCTGCCGCAACTCGAGAAAATCCAGGAGGTTCTCTCCTCCAGGCGAGATGAGGCCCATTTCCAATGAGGGCGTCTTGAGGCTAATCACACCGAACCTCTGGAACTTCCAAAGGGTACTTCTCACCCTTGCTGCAACTCAAGACGTTCCCCGGCATACCCGTCTCGACTCGAGAAGTAAGACGAGAGTCCCGCCCATATCCAGAGGAGCCCGGGTGTCCGCCTCCTTGCTCGAGAGGAGGGATCCTTTCCCTGCTGTGGTCGGGAAAGAATTCCCGGCGTTCCCGTCGCATTTCAAGTGGAGGCGCTCTCCACAGAACATGCGAGAGGAACTCCAGGGTCGTGCCACCATTCCAGAGTCCCCAAGATGTCTCAGTCCATTCCAGGGAAACCGGTTTTCCTGCACTGCCTCGACATTCAAGCCGAGGATCGACTCACACAACTGTGACACGTGGGACATCCCTGTGGGAAAGCCCCGCGGGAAAGCCACAGCTCCCTTGATCCAAGCTAAGGGAAGCGTGACACTGCTGCTAAAACTCGGTAGGAAAGCGAACGTGCATGTCCCCACTCGAAACGAGGACTTACTCCCCTAGGGAGACTACAGAAATACCCCAAGATCCATGTCAGCACTGGAGAGGAATGCTCAGATTCTGGCACCGACACCACACAAGATCTTTGGACCCGGCATCGACGGGAAAGGAATCCCGAGAGGCCCCCGAGCAACTCGCATGGGGACTGGCCTTTCCTGAGGCCACCAGAGCGGGTCCCTGAGGTCCCCGTCGTAAGTCGAGAGCCCCTGCCACAACTCGAGAAAATTCAGGTGGTTCTCCCCTCCAACCGAGATGAAGCCCATTTCCGCTGAGGCGTCTCGAGGCTATTCACACCTAACTCTGGAACTTCCAAAGGGTCCTTCACACCCTTGCTGGCAACTCAAGAAGTTCCCCGACATACCCGTCTCCACTCGAGAGGAAGCACGAGAGTCCCAAGCACATCCAGAGGAGCCCCGTTTCCCGCCTCCTAACTCGAGAGGAGGGATCCTTTCCCTGCGTGGTCGGGAAAGAATTCCCGGCGTTCCAGTCGCATCTCAAGAGCAGGCCTCTCCACAGGAAAGGCGAGAGGAACTCCAGGGTCGTGCCACCATTCCCAAAGTCCTCCAGATGTCTAGGTCCATTCCAGGGAAAACTGTTTTCCCTGCACTGCCTCGACCTTCAAGCCGAGGATCGACTCACACCACGATCCACGTGGGACAGCCCTGTGGGAAAGCCTCGTGTGAAAGCCTCGTGGAAAGCCTCGAGGGAAAGCCCCTGATCCCTTGATCCACGCGAAGGGAAGCATGACACTGGCTGCTACAGCTCGGGAGGAAAGCGCACGTGCATTCCCCCATTTGACACGAGGACTGACTCCCCTGGGGAGACTCCAGAAGTACCCCAAGATCCATGTCAGCACTGGAGAGGCATGCTCAGGTTCCGGCACCCACTCCACACAAGATCTTAGGCCCCGGCTTCGAGGGAGAGAAATCCCGAGAGGCCCCCAAGCAACTCGCAAGGGGACTGGCCTTTCCTGAGGCCACGAGAGCGGGTCCCTGAGGTCCCCGTCGTAAGTCGGAGAGCACCTGCCGCAACTCGAGAAAATCCAGGAGGTTCTCCCCTCCAGGCGAGATGAGGCCCATTTCCGCAGAGACGTCTCGAGGCTAATCACAC
>NW_017214895.1:0-14335 GCF_001704415.2 Capra hircus
AGAGTCCTGACAACACAAGGAAGCCACGATTACAAGGAGCAGGATTATGGCACCCACAGCAGCATAGCTAGAAACAGTAGTCAGAAGAGTTTTTCCAGAAATGAAGTCAGAGAAGGTGTGGAAAAAGTCATTGGCTTCTCCTGCGCAGTAAAATCTAATCGAGAGTGTTCCAAGGTCTGAATCTGATTATGAAGTTTCCCTAAGTCTAAACTAATATCTGAGCTGTTCCAAACACCTAAAATATGATTTTGACTCTCTCCCATTCAAAATCTGTCTCATTTACTTTCAGGGATGTAACACATATCCACCGGTAATCAGCATGACATGAAAGAGCCATTTTCACTTTCAGACTCTGTAATTCAGTCCCAATATGCATTACTGCTTCTTCTAAGGCATCAACCCTTATTTCTAGCTTCCTATCTATAATTTCCTGGGTTGCCAGCGTTAAAGAAACATTTTTGGATACGGTATCAACATATTGGGCAGTATGCACTTGTTGAGACAATGACAATGCCGCCACAGTAACAGAAGTAATTGCAGTTATCAAAGCCGATATTCCCAAAACAAGTAAGCCACAAACCGTCGTGTCCGCATTAAATCTTGTAGCCGTTGCCAGTACAGCTAGGCCATGGTTATCATACCAATACGTGGCTACAGTTACAGGTACCATGAGATAGGACGGACGTTTTAAAAACCATGAAAGAGCAAATTTTATATTGAGGAGTTAAACAGGATGAAAGCATACATTGTTCACAAGACACTACATGGGGTCCACCTGTATAATTCAATTGTATGTTAAGTCTTTCAGAATCATTAGTGAAAAGAAAAACATAAGGAGAGGGTAAACAAGCTAAAATAGAGTAGGTAGAGGGTATTCTTTGGTCGGATTAAAATAATAGGGGCGGTGGCTGCAAGGGCTCTCCAAATTTCTGGCTGCCAAAAGGTTTTACCTCTAGTCGTATAAGACAGCATAGGGGGTACAAATTGGTTATGATGGCCGTCTGGTGGCAACTAACGCCAAGAAACTGAATATTTTTTCCAATTATCCAATCTATTGATAAAGCCATCGTCAGACTCAGGGTCTTGACCTGGATTTGGTTGCTCCAGTCCTGAATTGCACAATTTCTTCCTCCCGGCATATTGTAATCTATTTTCGAGTTATAAATACAAAGACTTCCAAATCGGATATCCTGAATGATCATCTATAGTTTTCCAAATAACATCTGAGGGAGCAACATCGTCACAATTTGGATAGTCTGATGGAGTTTTGAGAGACAAGGACTTATAGGGGCCAAGGACCCCAGGCATATGGGCTCGCAATATCCAAGCAGACCGATCCCCTTTAGATGCAAAATTTAGAGGTTGGGGAATCTGTCATAACTGCTTTTGTGGAGGCTCCAACGCATCCTGTCTTGGTAAAGAAATCTCCTGTAAGGCCAGGAGGAAAATTAAAGCAAACAGGAAAATCATCTGCTAGTCCTTTAAAGGTATAATTGAAATTAATAGGGTATTGGTCTTTTGTATAGGAAGTATAAGATCCTCCCAAAAGGCGAGGCTGGTCTGTACTAACTCGTATGGGGTCACTGTTCCAAGTAACAACTTGGAAAGTTGGAGGATCCGGGAGAAACGCCCAATATTTGGTTGGAATGGGAGCAGCGCTTACCTGGCAAGAGAGCAAGGCAAGCATGGCAATAAACACCTTTTCAGGAGAGACTGACGATCCCTGTAGGGTAGCTATCCCTGTGCCTGGCGACAGAGGGCTTTAATCTGTCCCCAGGTAGGTAAGGAGGCTTGTTGGGTTGACTGAGCTGGGCGTCCTAATGGATTCCTGCGAGGCAAAAAAATCAGGGGGCGCAATATCCTGTATCTGAAGTCGTGACATCTGTCCAGTGGGTGGCTCCGCTCCTCGCCTATCCGGATCTCCAATGTCAGCTGTCCTGGGGTCAGCGGCATTTCCCGTGCTGGCGGGGGGAGCGGAGGAAGAGGGAGTTTCTTCCTTTTTAGAGATCGCGGTGGCGGGGGATTCTGATATCCGGGGAGCTGAGACATGGCGAATTAGTCTGTCTGGAACCCAAATCGGAGGCGTCCGCGTCCTGTGGAAAAACACAAGCATACCCTCGCCCACTGGTTAATAAGGGGTCAGGACCTTTCCATTGTCCGGAGAGAAGGTCCCTCCATTTTACTAATGGTTTTGCATTCAATTGCTCTGGGCACCAATGGCGAAGCATTGCAGTGTTTCCGGATGAATCAGTATTTAAGTTATTTATTACGAAAAGAGCATGTTTTCAAAAATCTGATGGGGGGAACTATATTTAAATTCCCCTTCTTTTAGTTTTTGAATATGGATTTTCAGTGTTTGATGTGCTCTTTCCACAATGGCTTGTCCTTGCGGGTTATAAGGGATGCCGGTGTTATGTTTAATTTGAAATCTTGCACAGAATTGCTGAAAAGATTTAGAAGTGTAAGCAGGGGCATTATCAGTTTTTAAAGCTTTTGGCAAGCCCAGATAGGAAAAGCATGCTAAAAAGATGTTGTATTACATCTTTTACTGCTTCCCCTGTACGAGCAGTGGCAATAATAACATGAGAGAAGGCATCTACAGTTACATGAACAAAAGACAGTTTTCCAAACGAAGAGACATGGGTTACATCCATTTGCCAGAGTGCATTAGGTTTGAGACCGCGAGGGTTAACTCCCAGAGGCAAAGCATTCACGGTAGTAGGACAATGTGAACAAGAACGAACAATCTCTCGGGCAGATTCTCGAGGAATTTGAAACTGGTATCGTAAGGCAGTGGCATTCTGATGATGAAGTGAGTGAGAAGCTCGAGCTTCTTCAAAAACAGAAGCCACTGAAATCCTGGTTAACGAATCTGCCAATTCATTGAGAGCATTTAAAGGGCCAGGCAGGCCAGGAATGAGCTCGAATGTGGCCGATAAAGAACGCCCGATTTCTTTTCCAAATTTGCTGCTGCAGTCTAGTTAACAAATGGTAGATAGCGGTTTTGTTTTCAGGCAAAACTGCAGTCTCAATGTGTGGAAACAGCCTGACCACATACTGAGAGTCAGAATAAAGGTTAAATTCTTTCTCTGCAAACATAACAAAGGCCTCAATAACAGCTGTGATTTCAGCTCTTTGAGCTGAAGTTTCTTGTGTTTCCAAAAGTTTCTGATGATCTCTTGTGACTATAGAGGCTCTACCATTAGCCGATCCATCAGTAAAGACTACCTGAGCATCTGAAATAGGGAACTGTTTACACCGGACAGGAAAAATAACTGGATGGTTAGACATAAAATTTAGCAAAACATGTGAGGGTAAATGATGCAAAATTTGACCACAGTAATTCCCTATAGCAATCTGCCAGTCTTCATCAAACATTAGAAGAGCATCAAGCTACTCCTTATTATATGGAATTACAATCTCTGATGGCTCCTTACCAAACAATTCAATGCTCCGCTTCCTTCCTTTTAGCATTAATGTGGCAATTGAACCAGGATAAGAAGCCACGACTTTTTTAGCTTGGGTGGGAAGATGGATCCATTCTAAAGGGCCGCCTTGCCACAGAACTCCCGTAGGCGCCACTGGAGTAGCTAGGCAAAGGAACTGCCAAGTCATCGTCAAATCAATTCTTTTTACATAGCTATTCGATAAGGCTGCTTCTACTTTGCCTAGGGCTTCTTGAGCCTCAGCTGTTAATTGTCTTTTAGAGGTTGGATCAGGATCCCGCGTAAAATGTTAAAAAGAGGTTTTAATTCGGCAGTGGTTAATTTTAAATATGGCCTAATCCAATTAATATCACCTAAAAGTTTTTGATAATCATTTAAAGTAATAAGATGGTCTTTTCTCAATTGCAACGGGGTATGAGTCACCGTTTCCGAATTTATGACTCTCCCTAAGTAAGTTATGGGCGGATTGATTCGAATTTTTTCTGGGGCAATTTTTAGGCTTCTGTCTGTCCAATGCCTGGGTCAGGTCCTGGAGGACAGTTTGCAGGTGAACTCTATCAGGATGAGCTATTAAAATATCATCCATATAGTGAATCATTATATACGTGTTCATATTTAACCCTAATATCTTGTAGAGCGGCATTAACAAATTTTTGGCATAAGGTAGGGCTATTTTTTCATTCCCTGAGGCAAAACTTTCCACTGAAACCTTAAGTAAGGCTGCTTTAAGATTTTCTGATGGCAGACTAAAGGCAAATCGCTTTTTATCTTCAGGATTTAAGGGGATAGTGAAAAAACAATCTTGTAAATCAATAACAATTATATTATATCCCTCTGGAACGGCTACTGGGGAAGGGAGCCCAGGCTGTAAGGCCCCCATGTCCTCCATGGTGGCATTAATAGCTCTCAAATCCTGTAAAAGTCGCCGTTTACCAGATTTTTTCTTAATGACAAAAATAGGAGTGTTCCAGGGGCTATTGGAGGGCTCAATATGTCCCAATTCTAATTGTTCAAAGATTAATGCTTTAGCTGCCAGTAATTTTTCCTTATGCAGAGGCCATTGTTCTACCCACACCGGATCTTGAGATTTCCATGTAATGGGGTCGGCAGCAAAAACAATGGCCTCCATTATAAATTTGGATATCCCAATCCAGCACGTAACTTGCGAGGAGTTGGGCAAATTGGCTCAATTATCCCTGTCTGTTGTTTACCCAATCCTTTTGATGGATCATAGCCCATCTGCAACATCTGAGAGGTCACTTTATCATCAGGGCTAAAAAGTAACACTCCCATTTGAGACAGCACGTCCCTCCCCCACAGGGTAAAGGGGAGTGAAGGGACTACATACGGTTGGAAAGTTCCACGGGTATCCTCCAAATTGCCAATCTAAAATTTTTGCACTTTTGGCTACTGTGGGGGCTCTTCCTATCCCCACCAAGTTATTTTCAGTAGTATGTGTGGGCCAGGAGCTGGGCCAGTCTTTTCCTGAAATGCAAGAAACGTCTGCTCCTGTGTCTAATAACCCCACAATAGACTAGCCATTAATCAGAATAGTTTTCATAGGACGTTTCTGAGTAATTTCTGTTATCCAAAAAACCATATCACTAGATCCAAATCCTTTATCCTGCCTTTCATTCTGAGTAGCTGTGTGCCCAATTGCAGTGTGGTAAGGGCAAAAGCAAAAGTTGGGCTATTCTTTGTCCCTGATGTATTTGGAAAGTTTTAATTGGGGGTGAAATCATTATCTGGATTTCTCCTGTATAATCTGAGTCAATTACTCCAGGGATGATTGTGAGACCTTGCATAGCTAAGGAACTTCTGCCTAGTATAATTCCTAGTAAACCTGTTGGTAATGGGCCTTTAACTCCTGTAGGGATTTTCACAGTGGGGCTATCTGGTGTTAATATTGCTGAGGTGGTGGAACTGAGGTCCAGTCCTGCGCTGCCTGGGGTTGCTCTGATGAGTTCTGCGATGGGACGAAGGGAATGAATGGGTTCAGTGAGGCTGCCCCAATTGTTGTCGGGGCCTGAGGCTGGCCCCTCAATCCGTTTCCCGACTGCTGGTCGGGGCCCAAAAAGGCTCCATTTCTATGGAATTGTGACCTACATTCTTTTGCCCAATGATATCCTTTTTGACAACGAGGGCAGAGAGATCTAGGGAGATTAGTATGCACAGAATTAGGCAGAGAAGAACCGGTTGCTTTTTGGGGACAAGCTCGCATAAAGTGCCCTTCCCGTCCGCAAGAGAAGCAGGCCTTGGATAAACCAATATTCTGGCCTGGACTACTGGAATGACTCTTTGACGGGTTATTTTTATTTGTAAAAAAGGACTGTACTGCCTGCTGGTAAGAATTTCCCTTTATGGCTGCAGCTATGGCAACGCCCTGCATCATTGCTGGTCCTACATCTGCACATTGCCTGATATAATCTATTATTTCCCCAGTTTTTTTTATAGGACGTAAAATGGCCTGGCAGGTAGAATTAGCATTTTCAAATGCCAGTTGTTTTATCAATATACTAGCTGCCTCAGTATTGGAAATTACTCTGTTGACTGCCTCTGCAAGTCTTGATATAAAGTCTTCATATGGCTCTTCTGGTTTTTGTTTAACATTTGAGAAGGACGAGGTAGATTCTTTCCCTTCAGGCAACAAAACGCCAAGGCCCCAAGGGTGCAGGCGGTTACTTGATCTAAAGTAGTTTTGTCTAATCCCATTTGATCTCTAAGTGTTCCGAAATCATTAGTCCCTGCCAACATACTTTTTATAATATATCTTGGGCCATATTTTTGGTTAGCATCAGCCTGTTTTTGGGCAAGATCTTCATATTCAGTTCTCCAAAGTACATATTGACCTCCAGACAGACAAGCTTTAGCGGACTGTCTTCCAGTCATGGGGTGTCATCCATCTGCCCGCTAAAGCCTCCACCAATGATACAGTATACGGGGCTTTAGGCCCATACAAAGCACAAGCCTGTTTGAGTTCTTTAATCATTTTCATTGGAATGGGTTCCCAGTGGGGGGCTGTTTCTGCCGCCGCTGCCACCAAATATTATGGGGAAACAAGCTCAAGGTGGGGATCAAGTTCATCATCTGGGCTAGAGAAAACCCTTCTTCGGGGAGCTTCTAGTGGAGGCCCTTCACCCTTATAGGGAGGGGGCGGCAAGGGGTGTCCTATGTCACTTTCTTCGTACTTTGGGAATTTTTTATCCGTTTTGTGTTTAGGTCTTACGGATGTTTTACCTGGGGATGTCTGCCTTAAGCTCTCAGGTGCATATATCCTGATGGGGGACATTTGTCTTGAGCCTCTGGAAGCAGAAGGCTTAATTAAGGAAATTTCTCTTGAATTTCTGGAAGCAGGTGGTCTGGTTGGGGAAGTTTTTATTAAGCTCTTTGGAGCAGATAATCTAATTGGAGAAGTTTCTCTTAAACTCCTTGGAGCATCTTTATTTAATAAAGACCAATCCTCATCAGAATGATCTTGACTTACTTCCTTTTCCAGATCTTCCTCATCTGAAACCTGCTCTTTTTTGTCATCTCTATCTATTACCTTTTCTTGGGCAGTCATTGCAGCTATCATTTGATTCAACTGCCGATAGCTAGGTGTAGCCTCCTTTTCATCACTCTCCTCTTCGATAGATACCTTTTTATCTGCACTTTCCTCTTTAAGGTGTACCTTTTCAGATTCAGGGGCAGGGTCTAGAGCGTCCCTAATTATATTCCATAAGGAAAAGGCGTCAGTAGGCACCTTTTCTGAGCCATGTTCAGCATGGTAAGTTTTTAGTTGTTTTCCTACTCTCTCCCAGGTGTCTAAGTTAACAGTGCCTTCTTCTGGAAACCAGGGACACTGTTCTTGTACAAAGGAAAAAAATGAATGAATATTGGATTTTTTTAACTTTAATTCCTCGTTTAGTTAGTAACTGCAAGATTACTCCTATAAAAAGCTGTCTTTCTTTTGATTCACTGTTACCCATGTCAGAAAATTAAGTCTTATAGAAAAGTCTACCTCAACAAAAGGTTTTACCTTTGGCAAGGGGGGTTTTGTTTTTAACCCTAGGATAGTAGGTTTCTTTTCAACCTCTAGAGCACCAGGTTTCTCTTAAACCCTTGAACACTTCCCACATTTCCTCACCCTGTCTATCCTACAGGGGGGTCCGCGGCACCCTGAGTGGGGTCCTAGCCGTCCCGAACACTCAACACTGGGGGAGTACCCGAAAGTACTCCGGGGGAAGTGATTAAGTCACTCCGGGGGGAGCAACAGAGAGTGCTCTGGGGGGAGCAACGGAGAGTGCTCCGGGGGGAGCAGCAGAGAGTGCTCCGGGGGGAGCTTTTGCTCCGAGGAACGTACCTTCGAATAGCCTGTTCCGGGCACCACGTGCTGGGATCTAGCCCCTGTGGATCCAGGGAATTCGAAGGGTGGACGGCGTTGGCGTGGAAAGACTTGTTTGTTTATTAATGTAAGATTAGATTAAGAAACTATAGTGTAATAAGAAGATTAAGTGGAGGAAGAGGGCTGAATAGCTTGGTTTACGCGGAAGGCCAATAAAATTCCAGACAAGGAATTTGCACCATCTACCTTGGGCCACCGGCGCCCGCTTGAATATCTAAGTGTGCCTCGCCTTAAGCTCCCTTTCGTGCGGGTCTTAACAGCCGGGACAAGTAAGTAGACCTAGCGAGCCTCCACGCCCCAGATGGAGATTCAGCCTGAAGTTAAAGTAAAGAGCAGAGAGAGGGAAGGGGAGAGAAGAAGAGAGAGAGAGAGACATGGGGGAAGCCAGAGTCCCAAGAAACCAGGCCTAGAGACTAGTTCGAGAAACCGGTCCGATCCTTTATTGTTCAGAAGGCCTTTTATACTTTTGATAAAACATGGAGATCAATGGGTAACACAGAATTATGTAGCGTTCACAGCCCAGACTCTTTCTATACATCATTTTGTATACAAAAGGTCTCAGGTGATTTACATTATCTTCTGGCCAAGAGGCTTGTAAACACTTTTTAGCTCTCTTCCTTAATGAATGTTAATTTTGTTTCCCCTGAAGTGTTTTTCTTTAATCTGCATTTCCTTAAAGCATTAAAGTTACATCTCTATAGAACAAAGGTGCAGTGGGATATAACAAAGAAGGTACTTAACTCGAAGATCTAATGTTGCTAATACCAGGTCTACTACTTGTTTTTCTATATGCCAACTATATCTAAAAATAAAGGATATGAAAATTTGGCAGCAAGCATTGACTCAACAAATGAAATTTTAATCAGTCCTATTCTAAAGATTTTGACTCTTCGGAAGCCCCTACATTCCTAGGATGTTTTAAGCTTCCTGTGCCTCCTGCGGTCAGGAGGCCTCAAACAAATACACTCGCAGAGCCCTGCAGGCAGGCTAGAAAGCCATCGAAGGGGTTTTTGGATTGAAACAGTCTTTCAAATGCAGAAAAATAAAGCCCTGAATTGACTTTTTCCAGAAAATGTCAGAAGACTGGAAAAGCAGAGCACAAAAGCCGGGAGATTTTTGTTGGGGTACATGCTTAGGAATTTCCAGAGGGGTCCCTGAAGTCTGAGCACGCCTTGCGTATGTCAGCTTCCTTCCTCATGACCTTGTCACGGGCGGGATTCCTCACACTGGCTTCCGGGACATGTCAGCACTGGAGAGGAATCCTCAGGTTCCGGCACCGACTCCACACAAGGTCTTAGGCCCCAGCATTGAAGGGAGCGGAATCCCGAGAGGCCCCGAGCAACTCGCATGGGGACTGGCCTTTCCTGAGGTCACCAGAGCGGGTCCCTGAGGTCGCCGTCGTAAGTCGAGAGCACCTGCTGCAACTCGAGAAAATCCAGGAGGTTCTCCCCTCCAGGCGAGATGAGGCCCATTTCCACTTAGGCGTCTCGAGGCTAATCACACCTAACCTCTGGAACTTCCAAAGGGTCCTTCACACCCTTGCTGCAACTCAAGAAGTTCCCCGACATACCCGTCTCCACTCGAGAGGAAGCACGAGAGTCCCGCCCACATCCAGAGGAGCCCCGTTTCCGCCTCCTAGCTCGAGAGGAGGGATCCTTTCCCTGCGTGGTCGGGAAAGAATTCCCCGCGTTCCCGTCCTATGTCAAGAGGAGGCGATCTCCACAGGAAAGGCGAGAGGAACTCCAGGGTCGTGCCACCATTCCCAGAGTCCCCCAGATGTCTCAGTCAATTCCAGGGAAACCTGTTTCCCTGCACTGCCTCGACTTTCAAGCCGAGGATCGACTCACACCACGGTGGCACGTGGGAAAGCCCTGTGGGAAAGCCTGTGGGAAAGCCTCGTGTAAAAGCCTCGAGGGAAAGCCACAGATCCCTTGATCCACGCGAAGGGAAGCGTGACACTACTGCTAAAGCTCGGGAGGAAAGCGCAAGTGCATGCCCCAACTCGAGACGAGGACTGAGTCCCCTGGGGAGACTCCAGAAGTACCCCAAGATCCATGTCAGAACTGGAGCAGAATCCTCAAGTTCCGGCAACCACTCCACACTAGATCTTAGGCCCCGGCATCGACGGGAGAGGAATCCCAAGAGGCCCCCGAGCAACTGGCATGGGGACTGGCCTTTCCTGAGGCCACAAGAGCGGGTCCCTGCGGTCCCCGTCGTAAGTCGAGAGCACCTGCCGCAACTTGAGTAAATCCAGGAGGTTCTCCCCTCTAGGCGAGATGAGGCCCATTTCTGCTTGTGCCTAAGACCTTGTGTGGAGTCAGTGCCGGAACCTGAGGATTCCTCTCCAGTGCTGACATGGATCTTGGGGTAATTCTGGAGTCTCCCCAGTGGAGTCAGTCCTCGTCTCGAGTGGGGGCATGCACGTGTGCTTTCCTCCCGAGCAGTAGCAGCAGTGTCCCGCATCCCTTCGTGTGGATCAAGGGATCTGTGGCTTTCCCTCGAGGCTTTCCCTCGAGGCTTTCCCACTAGGCTTTCCAGCGAGGCTTTTCCACAGGGCTGTCCCACTTGCCTCCGTGGTGTGAGTCGATCCTCAGCTTGAATGTCGAGGCAGTGTAGGGAAAACAGGTTTCCCTGGATTGGACTGAGACATCTGGGGGACTCTGGGAATGGTGGCACGACCCTGGAGTTCCTCTCGCCTTTCCTGTGGAGAGCGCCTCCTCTTGAGATGAGATGGGAACACCGGGAATTCTTTGCCGACCACGCAGGGAAAGGATCCCTCCTCTCGAGCTAGGAGGCGGAAACGGGGCTCCTCTGGATGTGGGCGGGACTCTCGTGCTTCCTCTTGAGTGGAGATGGTAATGTCGGGGAACTTCTTGAGTTGCAGCAAGGGTGTGAAGGACCCTTTGGAAGTTCCAGAGGTTAGGTGTTATTTGCCTGGAGACGCCTCACTGGAAATGGGCCGCATCTCGCCTGGAGGGGAGAACCTCCTGGATTTTCTCGAGTTGCGGAAGGTGCTCCCGACTTACGACGGGGACCTCAGGGACCCGCTCTGGTGGCCTCAGGAAAGGCCAGTCGCCATGCGAGTTTCTCGGGGGCCTCTCGGGATTCCTCTCCCGTCGATGCCGGGGCCGAAGACCTTGTGTGGAGTCAGTGCCGGAACCTGAGGATTCCTCTCCAGTGCTGACATGTATCTTGGGGTATTTCTGGAGTCTCCCCAGGGGAGTTAGTCCTCGTCTCGAGTGGGGGCATACACGTGCGATTTCCTCTCGAGCTGTAGCAGCAGTGTCACGCTTCCCTTCGCGTGGATAAAGGGATCTGTGGCTTTCCCTCGAGGCTTTCCCACGAGGCTTTCCCACGAGGCTTTCCCACAGGGCTATCCCACGTGCCACCGTGGTGTGAGTGATCCTCGGCTTGAAAGTGGAGGCAGTGCAGCGAAGACAGTTTTCCCTGGAATGGACTGAGACATCTGGGGGACTCTGGGAATGGTGGCACGACCCTGGAGTTACTCTCGCCTTTCCTGTGGAGAGAGCCTGCTCTTGAGATGCGACGGGAACGCAGGGAATTCTTTCCGAACACGCAGGGAAAGGATCCCTCCTCTCGAGATAGGAGGCGGAAACGGGACTCCTCTGAATGTGGGCGGGACTTTCGTGCTTCCTCTCGAGTGGAGACGGGTATGTCAGGGAACTTCTTGAGTTGCAGCAAGGGTGTGAAGGACCCTTTGGAAGTTCCAGAGCTTAGGTGTCATTAGCCTCGAGATGCCTCAGCGGAAATGGGCCTCATCTCGCCTGGAGGGGAGAACCTCCTGGATTTTCTCGAGTTGCGACAGGTGCTCTCAACTTACGATCGAGACCTCAGGGACTCGCTCTGGTGGCCTCAGGAAAGGCCAGTCCCCATGCGAGTTGCTCGGGGGCCTCTCGGGATTCCTCTCCCGTTGATGCCGGGGCCTAAGACCTTGCGTGGAGTCGGTGCGGGAACCTGAGGATTCTTCTCCAGTGCTGACATGGATCTTGGGGTACTTCTGGAGTCTCCCCAGGGGAGTCAGTCCTCGTCTCGACAGGGGCAATGCACTTGCGCTTTCCTCGCGAGCTGTAGCAGCAGTGTCTCGCTTCCCTTCGCGCGGATCAAGGGATCTGTGGCATTCCCTCGAGGCTTTCCCACGAGTCTTTCCCACGAGGCTTTCCCACAGGGCTGTCCCACGTGCCACCGTGGTGTGAGTCGATCCTCGGCTTGAAAGTCGAGGCAGTGCAGGGAAAACAGGTTTCCCTGGAATGGACTAAGAAATTTAGGGTCTCTGGGAATGGTGACACGACTCTGGAGTTCCTCTCGCCTTTCCTGTGGAGAGCGCCTCCTCTTGAGATGCAACGGGAACACTAGGAATTCTTTTCCGACCACGCAGGGAAAGGATTCCTCCTCTCGAGCTAGGAGGCGGAAACGGAGCTCCTCTGGTTGTGGGCGGGACTCTCGTGCTTCCTCTCGAATGGAGACGGGTATGTCGGGGAACTTCTTGAGTTGCAGCAAGGGTGTGAGGGACCCTTTGGAAGTTCCAGATGTTAGATGTGATTAGCCTCAAGACGCCTCGCGGAAATGGGCCTCATCTCGCCTGGAGGGGAGAACCTCCTGGATTTTCTCGAGTTTCGACAGGTGCTCTCGACTTACGACGGGGACCTCAGGGACCCGCTCTGGTGGCCTCAGGAAAGGCCAGTCCCCATGCGAGTTGCTCGGGGCCTCTCGGGATTCGTCTCCCGTCGATGCCGGGGCCTAAGACCTTGTGTGGAGTCGGTGCCTGAACCTGAGGATTCCTCTCCAGTGCTGACATGGATCTTGGGGTACTTCTGGAGTCTCTCCAGGGGAGTCAGTCCTCGTCTCGAGTGGGGGCATGCACGTGCGCTTTCCTCCCGAACTGTAACAGCAGTGTCATGCTTCCCTTCGCCTGGGATCAAGGGATCTGTGGCTTTCCCTTGAGGCTTTCCCAGGAGGCTTTCCCAGGAAGTTTTCCACAGTGGCTGTCCCACGAGCCACCGAGGTGTGAGTCGATCCTCGGCTTGAAAGTCGAGGCAGTGCAGGGAAAACAGGTTTCCCTGGAATGGACTGAGACATCTGGGGGACTCTGGGAATGGTGGCACGACCCTGGAGTTCCTCTCGCCTTTCCTGTGGAGAGTGCCTCCTCTTGAGATGCGACGGGAACGCGGGGATTCTTTCCCCACGACGCAGGGAAAGGATCGCTCCACTCGAGCTAGGAGGCGGAAACGGGGCTCCTCTGGATGTGGGCGGAACTCTCGAGCTTACTCTCGAGTGCAGACGGGTATGTCGGGGAACTTCTTGAGTTGCAGCAAGGCTCTGAAGGACCCTTTGGAAGTTCCAGAGGTTAGGTGTGATTAGCCTCGAGATGCCTCAGCGCAAATGGGCCTCATCTCGCCTGGAGGGGAGAACCTCCTGGATTTTCTCGGAGTTGCGGCAGGTGCTCTCGACTTACGACCTGAACCTCAGGGACCCGCTCTGGTGGCCTCAGGAAAGGCCAGTCCCCATGCGAGTTGCTCGAAGGCCTCTCGGGATTCCTCTCCCGTCGATGCCGGGGCCTAAGGTCTTGTTTGGCCTCGGTGCCGGAACCTGAGGATTCCTCTCGAGTGCTGACATGGATCTTGGGGTACTTTTGGAGTCTCCCCAGGGGAGTCAGTCCTCGTCTCGAGTGGGGCATGCACGTGCGCTTTCCTCCGAGCTGTAGCTGCAGTGTCGCGCTGCCCTTCGCGTGGAATCAAGGGATCCGTGGCTTTCCATCGAGGCTTTCCCAGGAGGCTTTCCCACCGAGGCTTTCCCAGAGGGCTGACCCACGTACCACCGTGGTGTGAGTCGATCCTCGGCTTGAAAGTAGAGGCAGTGCAGGGAAAACAGGTTTCTCTGGAATGGACTGAGACATCTGGGGGACTCTGGGAATGGTGGCATGACTCTGGAGTTCATCTCGCCTTTCCTGTGGAAAGCGCCTCCTCTTGAGATGCGACGGGAAACGCGGGGAATTCTTTCCCCCCACGCAGGGAAAGGATTCCTCCTCTCCAGCTAGGAGCTGGAAATGGGGCTCCTCTGGTTGTGGGCGGGACTCTCGTACTTCCTCTCAAGTGCAGACGGGTATGTCGGGGAACTTTTTGAGTTGCAGCAAGGGTGTGAAGGGACCCTTTGGAAGTTCCAGAGTTTAGGTGTGATTAGCCTCGAGACGCCTCAGCGGAAATGGGCCTCATCTAGCTTGGAGGGGAGAACCTCCTGGATTTTCTCGAGTTGCGGCTGTTGCTCTCGACTTACGACGGGGACCCAGGGACCCGCCATGGTTGGCATCAGGAAAGGCCAGTCCCCATGCAAGTTGCTCGGGGCCTCTCGGGATTCCTCTCCCGTCGATGCTGGTGCCTAAGACCTCGGAACCTGAGGATTCCTTCTCGGCAGTGGCTGACATGGATCTTGGGGTACTTTCTGGAGTCTCCAGGGGAGTGCTATCGCTCGTCTCGAGTGGGCGCATGCC
>NW_017214896.1:0-14335 GCF_001704415.2 Capra hircus
AGCTATGTGCTGTGAACCTGAGTATTCTTTCCAGTGCTGACGTGGATCTGGGGGACTTCTGGAGTCCCCAGTAGAGTCAGTCCTCCTCTCGAGTGGGGCATGCACGTGCGCTTTCCTTCCGAGCTGTAGCAGCAGTGTCATGCTTCCCTTCGCGTGGATCAAGGGATCTGTGGCTTTCCCTCGAGGCTTTCCCACGAGGCTTTCCCACGAGGCTTTCTTCCCACAGGGCTGTCCCACGTCCACCCACCGTGGTGTGAGTCGATCCTCGCTTGAAAGTCGACGCAGTGCAGGGAAAACAGGTTTCCCTGGAATGGACTGAGACATCTGGTTGTCTCTGGGAATGGTGGCACGACCCTGGAGTTACTCTCGCCTTTCCTGTGGAAAACGCCTCCTCTTGAGATGCGATGGAAACGCTGGGAATTCTTGACCGAACACGCAGGGAAAGGATCCTCCTCTCCAGCTAGGAGGCGGAAATGGGGCTACTGTGGATGTGGGTGGGACTCTCGTGCTTCTTCTCGAGTGGAGACGGGTATGTCGGGGAACTTCTTGAGTTGCAGCAAGGGTGTGAAGGACCCTTTGGAAGTTCCAGAGGTTAGGTGTGATTAGACTCGAGATCGCCTCAGCGGAAATGGCCTCATCTCGCCTGGAGGGGAGAACCTCCTGGATTTTCTCGGAGTTGCGGCAGGTGCTCTCGACTTACGACGGGACCTCAGGGACCCGCTCTGGTGGCCTCAGGAAAGGCCAGTCCCCATGCGAGTTGCTCTCGGGGCCTCTCGGGATTCCTCTCCCGTCGATGCCGGGCCTAAGATCTTGTGTGGAGTCGGGTGCCGGAACCTAGGATTCCTCTCCAGTGCTGACATGGATCTTGGGTACTTCTGGAGTCTCTCCCAGGGGAGTCAGTCCTCGTCTCGAGTGGGGGCATGCACGTGCGCTTTCCTCCCGAGCTGTAGCAGCAGTGTCACGCTTCCCTATCGCGTGGATCAAGGGATCTAGTGGCTTTCCCTCGAGGCTTTCCACGAGGCTTTCCCACGAGGGTTTCCTCAGGGCTGTCCCACGTGCCACCGTGGTGTGATGTGATCCTCGGCTTGAAAGTCGAGACAGTGCAGGGAAAACAGGTTTGCCTGGAATGGACTGAGACATCTGGGGGACTCTGGGAATGGTGGCACGACCCTGGAGTTCCTCTCGCCTTTCCTGTGGAGACGCCTCCTCTTGAGATGCGACGGGAACACCGGGAATTCTTTCCCGACCACGCATGGAAAGGATCCCTCCTCTCGAGCTAGGAGGCGGAAACGGGGCTCCTCTGGATGTGGGCGGGACCATCGTGCTTCCTCTCGAGCTGGAGACGGGTATGTCGGGGAACTTCTTGAGTTGCAGCAAGGTTTAGAAGGACCCTTTGGCAGTTCGAGATGGTTAGGTGTGATTTGCCTGGAGACGCCTCAGCAGAAATGGGCCTCATCTCGCCTGGAGGGGAGAACCTCCTGGATTTTCTCGAGTTGCGACAGGTGCTATCAACTTACGACGGGGACCTCAGGGACCCGCTCTGGTGGCCTCAGGAAAGGCCAGTCCCCATGCGAGTTGCTCGGGGGCCTCTCGGGATTCCTCTCCCGTCGATGCCGGGGCCTAAGACCTTGTGGGGAATCGGTGCCGGAACCTGAGGATTCCTCTCCAGTGCTGACATGGATCTTGGGGTACTTCTGGCAGTCTCCCCAGGTGAGTCAGTCCTCGTCTCGAGTGGGGGCATGCACGTGCGCTTTCCTCCCGAGCTGTAGCAGCAGTGTTTGCATTTCCCTTCGCGTGGATCAAGGGAATCTGTGGCTTTCCCTCGAGGCTTTCCCAGGAGGTTTTCCCACGAGGCTTTCCCACAGGGCTGTCCCACGTGCCGCCGTTGGTGTGAGTCAATCCTCGGTTTGAAAGTCGATGGCAGTGCAGGAAAACAGGTTTCCCTGGAATGGACTGAGACCATCTGGGGGACTCTGGGAATGGTGGACACGACCCGGAAGTTCCTCTCGCCCTTACCTGTGGAGAGCGCCTCCTCTTGAGATGCGTCGGAAACGCCGGGAATTCATTTCCCGACCACGCAGGGAAAGGATCCCTCCTCTCGAGCTAGGAGGCGGAAACGGGGCTCCTCTGGATGTGGGCGGGACTCTCGTGCTTCCTCTCGAGTGGAGACGGGTATGTCCGGGAACTTCTTGAGTTGCAGCAAAGGTGTGAAAGGCCCTTTGGAAGTTCCAGAGTTAGATTTGATTAGCCTTGAGACGCCTCAGTGGAAATGGGCCTCATCTCGCCTGGAGGGGAGAAGCTCCTGGATTTTCTCGTGTTGCGACAGGTGTTCTCGACTTACGACGGGGACCTCAGGGACCCGCTCTGGTGGCCTCAGGAAAGGCCAGTCCCCATGCGAGGTAGCTCGCGGGCCTCTCGGGATTCCACTCCCGTCGATGCTAGGGCCTAAGACCTTGTGTGGAGTCAGTGCCGGAACCTGAGGATTCCTCTCCAGTGCTGACATGGATCTTGGGGTACTTCTGGAAGTCTCCTCAGGGGAGTCAGTCCTCGTCTCGAGTGGGGGCATGCACGGTCGCTTTCCTCCAGAGCTGTTGCAGCAGTGTCACGCTTCCCATCGCGTGGATCAAGGGATCTGTGGCTTTCCCTCGAGGCTTTCCCACGAGGCTTTCCCACTAGGCTTTCCCACAGGGCTGTCGCACGTGCCACCGTGGTGTGAGTCGATCCTTGGCTTGAAAGTCGAGGCAGTGCAGGGAAAAGAAGTTTCCCTGGAAAGGACTGAGACATCTGGCGGACTCTGGAATGTGGCACGACCCTGGAGTTCCTCTCGCCTTTCCTGTGAAGAGCGCCTCCACTTGAGATGCGACGGGAACGCCGGGAATTCTTTCCCGACCACGCAGGGAAAGGATACCTCTTCTCGAGCTAGGAGGCAGGAAACGGGGCTCCTCTGGATATGGGCGTGACTCTCGTGCTTCCTCTCGAGTGGATTCCGGGTATGTCGGGGAACTTCTTGAGTTGCAGCAAGGGTGTGAAGGACCCTTTGGAAGTTCCAGATGTTAGATGTGATTAGCCTCGAGACACCTCAGCGGAAATGGGCCTCATCTCGCCTGGAGGGGAGAACCTCCTGGATTTTCTCAAGTTGCGGCAGGTGCTCTGGACTTACGACGGGGACCTCAGGGACCCGCTCTGGCGGCCTCAGGAAAGGCCAGTCCCCTTGCGAGTTTTTCGGGGGCCTCTCGGGGCCTCTCGGGTTTCCTCTCCCGTCGATGCTGGGGCCTAAAACCTTGTGCGGAGTCTGTGCCGGAACCTGAGGATTCATCTCCAGTGCTGACATGGAGCTTGGGGTACTTCTGGAGTCTCCCCAGGGGAGTCAGTCCTCGTCTCGAGTGGAGGCATGCACGTGCGCGTTCCTCCTGAGCTGTAGCAGCAGTGTCACGCTTCCCTTCACGTGGATCAAGGGATCAGGGGCTTCCCTCGAGGCTTTCCCACAGGGCTGTCCCACGTGCCACCGTGGTGTGAGTCGATCCTCGGCTTGAAAGTCGAGGCAGTGCAGGGAAAACAGGTTTCCCTGGAATGGACTGAGACATCTGGGGGACTCTGGGAATGTGGCACGACCCTGGAGTTACTCTCGAGTTTCCTGTGGAGAGCGCTTCCACTTGAGATGCGACGGGAACGCCGGAAATTCTTTCCCGACCGCGTAGGGAAAGATCCCTCCTCTCGAGCTTGGAGGCGGAAACGGGGCTTCTCTGGATGTGGGCGGGACTCTCGTGCTTCCTCTCGAGTGGAAACAATATATCGGGGAACTTCTCGAGTTGCAGCAAGGGTGTGAAGGACCCTTTGGAAGTTCCAGAGGTTAGGTGTGATTAGCCTGGAGACGCCTCAGTGGAAATGGGCCTCATCTCGCCTGGACGGCAGAACCTCCTGGATTTTCTCGAGTTGCGGCAGGTGCTTTCGACTTACGACGGGAACCTCAGGGACCCGCTGTAGTGGCGTCAGGAAAGGCCAGTCCCCATGCGAGTTGCTCGGGGGCCTCTCGGGATTCCTCTCCCGTCGATGCAGAGGCCTAAGATCTTGTGTGGAACCGGTGCCGGAACCTGAGGATTCCTCTCCAGTGCTGACATGGATCTTGGGGTACTTCTGGAGTCTCCCAAGGGAAGTCAGTCCTCGTCTCGAGTGGGGGCATGCAGGTGCGCTTTCCTCCCGAGCTGTAGCAGCAGTGTCACGCTTCCCTTCGCGTGGATCAAGGGATCAGGAGCTTTCCCTCGAGGCTTTCCCATAAGGCTTTCCCACGAGGCTTTCCCACAGGGCTGTCCCACGTGCCACCGTGGTGTGAGTCTATCCTTGGCAGGAAAGTCGAGGCAGTGCAGGGAAAACAGGTTTCCCTGGAATGGACTGAGACATCTGGGGGACTCTGTGAATGGTGGCACCACCCTGGAGTTCCTCTCGCCTTTCCTGTGGAGAGCGACTCCTCTTGAGAAGCGACGGGAACGCTGGGTATTCTTTCCCGACCACGAAAGGAAATGATCCCTCCTCTCGAGCTAGGAAGCGGAAACGGGGTTCCTCTGGATGTGAGCGGGACTCTCGTGCTTCCTCTCAAGTGGAGACGGGTATGTCGGGGAACTTCTTGAGTTGCAGCAAGGGTGTGAATCACCCTTTGGAAGTTACAGAGGTTTGGTGTGATTAGCCTCGAGACACCTCAGCAGAAATTGGACTCATCTCGCCTCAGGGGAAATCCACCTGGATTTTCTCTTGTTGCGGCAGGTGCTCTCGACTTCCGATGGGGACCTCAGCGACCCGCTCTGGTGGCCTCAGGAAAGGCCAGTACCCAGGCGAGTTGCTCGGGGGCCTCTCGGGACTTCTCTCCCGTCGAGGCCGGGGCCTAAGATCTTGTGTGGAGTCGGTGCCGGAACCTGAGGATTCCTCTCCATTGCTGACATGGATCTTGGGCTACTTCTCGAGTCTCCCCAGGGGAGTCTTTCGTCGTCTCGAGTGGGGGCATGCACGTGAGCTTTCCTCCCGAGCTGAAGCAGCAGATTCACGCTTCCCTTCCCGTGGATCAAGGGATCTGTGGCTATCGCTTGAGACTTTCCCACGAGGCTTCCCACAGGTTTGTACCACGTGCCACCGTAGTGTGAGTCGTTCCTCGGCATGAAAGTCGAGGCAGTGCAGGGAAAACAGGTTTCCCTGGAATGGACTGAGACATCTGGGGGTCTCTGGGAATGGTGGCACGACCCTGGAGTTTCTCTCGCCTTTCCTGTGGAGAGCGCCTCCTCCTGAGTTGCGACGGAAACTCCGAGAATTTTTTACCGAACACGCAGGGAAAGGATCCCTTCTCTCAAGCTAGGAGGGGTAAATGGGGCTCCTCTGGATGAGGGCGGGACACTCGTAGTTCCTCTCGAGTGGAGACGGATATGTTGGGGAACTTCTTGAGATGCAGCAAGGGTGTGAAGGACCCTTTGGAAGTTTCAGAGTTTAGGTGTGATTAGCCTCGATACGCCTCAGCCGAAATGGGCCTCATCTCGCCTGGAGGGGAGAACCTCCTGGATTTTCTCGAGTTGCTGCACGTGCTCTCGACTTACGACGGGGACCTCAGGGACCCACTCTGGTGGCCTTAGGAAAGGCCAGTCCCCATGCGAGTTGCTCGGGGGCCTCTCGGGATTCCTCTCCCGTCGATGCCGGGGCCTAAGACCTTGAGTGGTGATGGTGCTCCAACCTGAGGATTCCTCTCCTGTCCTGACATGGATCTTGGGGTACTTCTGGAATCTCCCCAGCGTAGTCAGTCCTCGTATCTAGTGGGGGCATGCACGTACTCTTTCCTCCCGAGGTGTAGCAGCAGTGTCACGCTTCCCTTCGAGTGGATTAAGGGATCTGTGGCTTTCCCTCGAGGCTTTCCCATGAGGCTTTCCCACGAGGCTTTCCCACAGGGCTGTCCCACGTGCCACCGTGGTGTGAGTCGATCCTCGGCTTGAAAGTCGAGACATTGCAGGGAAATCAGTTTTCCCTGGAATGAAATGAGACATCTGGGGGACTCTGGGAATGGTGGCACCACCCTGGAGTTCCTCTCGCCTTTCCTGTGGAGAGCGCCTTCTCTTGAGATGCGACAGGAACGCCGGGAATTCTTTCCCATCCACGCAGGGATTGGATCCCTCCTCTCGAGCTAGGAGGCGGAAACGGGGCTCCTCTCGATGTGGGCGGGACGCTCGTGTTCCTCTCGAGTGGCGACGGGTATGTCGAGAAATTTCTTGAGTTGCAGCAAGGGTGTGAAGGACCCTTTGGAAGTTCCAGACGTTAGGTGTGATTAGCCTCGAGACGCCTCAGCGGAAATGGGCCTCATCTCACCTGGAGGGGAGAACCTCCTGGATTTTCTCCAGTTGCGGCAGGTGCTCTAGACCTACGACCGGGACGTCAAGTACGCGCTCTGGTGGCCTCAGGAAAGGCCAGTCCCCTTGCGAGTTGCTCGGGGATCACTCGGGATTCCTCTCTCGTCGATGCCGGGGCCTAAGACCTTGTGTGGAGTCGGTGCCGGAACCTGAGGATTCCACTCCAGTGCTGACATGGATCTTGGGGTACTTCTGGAGTCTCCCCAGTGGAGTCAGTCCTCGTCTCGAGTGGGGGCATGCACGAGCGCTTTTCTCCCGAGCTGTAGCAGCAATGTAACACTTCTGTTCGCATGGATCAAGGGATCTGTGGCTTTCCCTCGAGGCTTTCCCACAAGGCTTTCCCACGAGGATTTCCCACAGGGCTGTCGCACGTGCCACCGTGGTGTGAGTCGATCCTCAGCTTGAAAGTCGAGGCAGTGCAGGGAAAACAGGTTTCCCTGGAATGGACTGAGAAATCTGGGGGACTCTGGGAATGGTGGAACGACCCTGGAGTTCCTCACGCCTTTCCTGTGTAAAGCGTCCCCTCTTGAGATGCGACGGGAACGCCGAGAATTCTTTCCCGACCACGCAGGGAAAGGATCCCTCCTCTCGAGCTATGAGGCGGAAACGGGGCTCCTCTGGATGTGGGCGGGACTCTCGTGCTTCCTCTCGAGTGGAGACGGGTATGTCGGGGAACTTCTTGTGTTGCAGCAAGGATGTGAAGAACGTTTTGGAAGTTCCAGAGTTTAGGTGTGATTAACCTGGGGACGCCTCAGAGGAAATGGGCCTCATGTCGCCTGGAGGGGAGAACCTCCTGGATTTTCTCGAGTTGCGGCAGGTGCTCTCGACTTATGACGGGGACCTCAGGGACCCGCTCTAATGGCCTCAGGAAAGGCCAGTCCCCATGCTAGTTACTCGGGGCCTCTCGGGATTCCTCTCCCGTCGATGCCGGGGCCTAAGACCTTGTGTGGAGTCGGTGCCGGAACGTGAGGATTCCTCTCCAGGGCTGACGTGGATCTTGGGGTACTTCTGGACTCTCCTCAGGGTAGTCAGTCCTCGTCTCGAGTGGGGGCATGCACGTGCGCTTTCCTCCCGAGCTGTAGCAGCAGTGTCGTGCTTCTCTTCGCGTGGATCAAGGGATCAGGGCCTTTCCCACGACGCTTCACATAGGGCTGTCCCACGTGCCACCGTGATGTGAGTCGATCCTCGGATTGAAAGTCGAGGCAGTGCAGGGAAAACAGGTTTCCCTGAAATGGACGGAGACATCTGGTTGACTCTGGGA
This sequence comes from Capra hircus, assembly GCF_001704415.2. NCBI lineage: Eukaryota > Metazoa > Chordata > Mammalia > Artiodactyla > Bovidae > Capra > Capra hircus. Next base: position 7,639 of record NW_017214896.1, read on the forward strand.
ATGGTGGCACGACGCTGGAGTTCCTCTCGCCTTTCCTGTGAAGAGCGCCTCCTCTTGAGATTCGACGGGATCGCCGGGAATTCTTTCCGACCACGCAGGGAAAGGATCCCTCCTCTCGAGCTAGGAAGCTGAAACGGGGCTCCTCTGGATGTGGGCGGGACTCTCGTGCTTCCTCTCGAGTGGAGACGGGTATGTCGGGGAACTTCTTGAGTTGCAGCAAGGGTGTGAAGTACCCTATGGAAGTTCCAGAGGTTAGGTGTGATTAGCCTCCAGACGCCTCAGCGGAAATGGGCCTCATCTCGCCTGGAGGGGAGAACCTCTTGGATTTTCTCGAGTTGTGGCAGGTGCTCTCGACTTACGACGGGGACCTCAGGGACCCGCTCTGGTGGCATATCGAAAGGACCGTCGAGTTACTCGACCATGCGAGTTACTCGGGGGCCTCTAGGGATTCCTCTCCCGTCGATGCCGGAGCATAAAACCTTGTGTGGAGTAGGTGGCGGAACCGGAGGATTCCTCTCCAGTGCTGACATGGATCTTGGGGTACTTCTGGAGTCTCCCCAGGGGAGACAGTCTTCGTCTCGAATGGGGGCATGAACGTGCGCTTTCCTCCCGAGCTTTAGCAACAGTGTCGCGCTTCCCTTCGCGAGTATCAAGTGATCTGTGGCTTTCCCAAGAGGCTTTCCCACGAGGCTTTCCCACGAGGCTTTCCCACAGGGCTGTCCCACGTGCCACCGTGGTGTGAGTCGATCCTCGGCTTGAAAGTCGAGGCAGTGCAGGGAAAACAGGTTTCCCTGGAATGGACTGAGACATCTGGGGGCTCTGGGAATGGTGAAACGACCCTGGAGTTCCTCTCGCCTTTCCTGTGGAGAGCGCCTCCTCTTGAGATGCGACGGGAACGCTGGGAATTCTTTCCCGACCACGCAGGGAAAGTATCCCTCCTCTCTAGCTAGGAGGCGGAAACGGGTCTCCTCTGGATGTGGGCGGGACTCTCGTGCTTCCTGTCGAGTGGAGACGGGCATGTTGGGGAACTTCTTGAGTTGCAGCAAGGGTGTGAATGACCCTTTGGAAGTTCCAGAGTTTAGGTGTGATTAGCCTCGAGACCCCTCAGCGGAAATGGGCCTCTTCTCGCCAGGAGAGGAGAACCTCCTGGATTTTCTCGAGTTGCAGCAGGTGCTCTCGACTTACGACGGTGACATCAGGGACCCCCTCTTGTGGCCTCACGAAAGGGAAGTCCCCATGCGAGTTGCTCATGGGTCTCTCGGGATTCGTCTCCCGTCGATGCCGGGACCTAAGATCTTGTGTGGAGTCTGTGCCAAAACCTGAGGATTCCTCTCCAGTGCTGACATGTATCTTGGGGTATTTCTGGAGTCTCCCCAGGGGAGTCAGTCCTCGTCTCGAGTCGGGGCATGCACGTGCGCTTTCCTCCGAGCTGTAGCAGCAGTGTTGAGCTTCCCTTCGCGAGGATCAAGGGATCTGTGGCTTTCCCTCGAGGCTTTCCCACGACGCTTTCCCACGACGCTTTCCCACAGGACTGTCCCACCTGCCACCTTGGTGTGAGTCGAACCTCTTCTTGAAAGTCGAGGCAGTGCAGGGAAAACAGGTTTCCCTGGAATGGACTAAGACATCTGTGGGACTCTGGGAATGGTGGCACGACCCTGGAGTTCCTCTCGCCTTCCCTGTGGAGAGCGCCCCCTCTTGAGATGCGATGGGAACGCCGGGAATTCTTTCCCGACCACGCAGGGAAAGGATCCCTCCTCTCGAGCTAGGAGTCGGAAACGGGGCTCCTCTGGATGTGGGCGGGACTCTCGTTCTTCCTCTCGAGTAGAGACTGGTATGTTGGTGATCTGCTTGAATTGCAGAAAGGGTGTGAAGGACCCTTTGGAAGTTCCAGAGGTTAGGTGTGATTAGCCATGAGAGAATTCAGTGGAAATGGGCCTCATCTCGCCAAGAAGGGAGAACCTCCTGGATTTTCTCAAGTTGTGGGAGGTGCTCTCGAATTACTACGGGGACCTCAGGGACCCGCTCTGGTGGCCTCAGGAAAGGCCAGTCCCCATGCGATTTGCTCGTGGTCCTCTCGGGATTCCTCTCCCATCGATGCCAGGGCCTAAGACCTTGTGTGGAGTCGGTGTCGGAAACTGAGAATTCCTCTCCAGTTCTGACATGGATCTTGGGGTACTTCTGGAGTCTCCCCAGGGGAGTCAGTCCTCGTCTCGAGTGGGGGCATGCACGTGCACTTTCCTCCCGAACTGTAGCAGCAGTGTCACGCTTCCCTTCCCGTGTATCCTAGAATCAGTGGCTTTCCCTCGAGGCTTTAAGCGAGGCTTTCCCACGACGCTTTCCCACCAGGCTTTCCCACGACGCTTTCCCAAGGTGATGTCCCACGTGCCACCGTAGTGTCAGTCGATCCTCGTCTTGAAAGTTGAGTCAGTGCCGGGAAAACAGGCTTCTGTGGAATGGACTGAGACATCTGGGGGATCTGGGAATGGTGGCACGACCCTGGAGTACCTCTCGCCTTTCCTGTGGAGAGCGCTCCCTCTTGAGATGTGACGGGAATGCCGGGAATTCTTTCCCGACCACGCAGGGAATGGATCCCTCCTGTTGAGCTATGAGGCGGAAACGGGGCTCATCTGGATGTGGGCGGGACACTCGTGCTTCCTCTCGAGTGGAAACGGGTATGTCGGGGAACTTCTTGAGTTGCAGAAAGAGTGTGAAGGACGCTTTGTAACTTCCAAAGGTTAGGTGTGATTAGTCTCGAGACGTCTCAGCAGAAATGGTCCTCATCTCGCCTGAAAGGGAGAACCTCCTGGATTTATTCAAGTTGCGGCAGGTGCTCTCGACCTACGACGGGGCCCTCAGGGACCCTCTCTGGTGGCCTCAGGAAAGGCCAGTCCCCATGCAAGTTGCACGGGGACCTCTCGGGATTCCTCTCCCGTCGGTGCCGGGGCCTAAGAACTTGTGTGGAGTCGGTGCCGGAAACTGAGGTTTCCTCTCCAGTGCTGACATGGATTTTGGAGTACTTCTGGAGTCTCCCCAGGGGAGTCAGTCCTTGTCTCGAGTGGGAGCATGCACGTGCGCTTTCCTCCCGAGCTGCAGCAGCAGTGTCATGGTTCCCTTCGCGTGGATCAAGGGATCTGTGGCTTTCCCTCGAGGCTTTCCCAAAGGGCTGTCCCACGTGCCACCGTGGTGTGAGTCGATCCTCGTCCTGAAAGTCGAGGCAGTGTAGGGAAAAAAGTTTCCCTGGAATGGACTGAGACATCTGGGGGACTCTGGGAATGGTGGCACGACCCTGGAGTTCCGCTCGCCTTTCCTGTGGAGAGCGCCTCCTCTTGAGATGCGACGGGAACGCCGGGAATTCTTTCCCGACCATGCAGGGAAAGGATCCCTCCTCTCGAGCTAGGAGGCGGAAACGGGGTTCCTCTAGATGTGGGCGGGACTCTCGTGCTTCCTCTCGAGTGGAGACGGGTATGTCAGCGAACTTCTTGAGTTGCAGCAAGGGTGTGAAGGACCCTTTGGAAGTTCCAGAGGTTTGGTGTGATTAGCCTCGAGACGCCTCAGCGGAAATGGGCCTCATCTCGCCTGGAAGGGAGAACCTCCTGGATTTTCTCGAGTTGCGGCAGGTGCTCTTGACTTACGACGGGGACATCAGGAACCCGCTCTGGTGGCCTCAGGAAAGGCAGGTCCGCATACGAGTTGCTCGGGGGCCTCTCGGGATTCCTCTCCCCTGATGCCGGGGCCTAAGCCCTTCCGTGGAGTCGGTGCCGGAACCTGAGGATTCCTCTCCAGGGCTGACATGGACCTTGGGGTACTTCTGGAGTCTCCCCAGGGGAGTCAGTCCTCGTCTCGAGTGTGGGCATGCAGGTGCGCTTTCCTCCCGAGCTTTAGCAGCAGTGTCACGCTTCCCTTCGCTTGGATCAAGGGATCTGTGGCTTTCCCTCGAGGGTTTCCCATGAGGCTTTCCCAAGAGGCTTTCCCACGAGGCTTTCCCACAGGGTTTTCCCCCGTGCCACCATGGTGTGAGTTGATCCTCGGCTTGAAAGTCGAGGCAGTGCAGGGAAAACAGGTTTCCCTGGAATAGACTGAGACATCTGGGGGACTCTGGGAATGGTGGCATGACCCTGGAGTTCCTCTCGGCTTTCCTGTAGAGACGGCCTCCTCTTGAGATGCGACGCAACCGCCGGGAATTCTTTCACGACGACGCAGGGTAGGATCCCTCTTCTCGAGCTTGGAGGCGGAAACTGGGCTCCTCTGGATTGGGCGGGACTCTCGTGCTTCCTCTCGAGTGGAGACGGGTATGTCGGGGAACTTCTTGAGTTGCAGCAAGGGTGTGAAGGACCCTTTGGAAGTTCCAGAGGTTAGGTGTGATTAGCCTGGGGACGCCTCAGAGGAAATGGTCCTCATCTCCCCTGGAGGGGAGAACCTCCTGCATTTTCTTGAGTTGCTGCAGGTGTTCTCGCGTTACGACGGGGACCTCAGGGACCCGCTCTGGTGGCCTCAGGAAAGGCCAGTCCCCATGCGAGTTGCTCGGGGGCCTATCAGGATTCCTTTCCCATCGAGGCCGGTGCCTAAGACCTTGTGGGGAGTCGGTGCCGGAACCTGAGAATTTCTCTCCAGTGCTGACTTGGATCTTGGGGTACTTCTGGAGACTCCACAGGGGAGTCAGTCCTTGTCCCGAGTAAGGGCATGCACGTGTGCTTTCCTCCGAGCTGTAGCAGCAGTGTCACGCTCCCCTTCGCGTGGATCAAGGGATCTGTGGCTTTCCCTCCAGGCTTTCCCATGAGACTTTCCCACGAGGCTTTTCCCACAGGGCTGTCGCACGTGCCACCGTCGTGTGAGACGATCCTCGGCTTGAAAGTCGAGGCAGTGCAGGGAAAACAGGTTTCCCTGGAATGGCCTGAGACATCTGGGGGACTCTGGGAATGGTGGAACGACCCTGGAGTTCCTCACGCCTTTCCTGTGTAAAGCGTCCCCTCTTGAGATGCGACGGGAACGCCGAGAATTCTTTCCCGACCACGCAGGGAAAGGATCCCTCCTCTCGAGCTATGAGGCGGAAACGGGGCTCCTCTGGATGTGGGCGGGACTCTCGTGCTTCCTCTCGAGTGGAGACGGGTATGTCGGGGAACTTCTTGTGTTGCAGCAAGGATGTGAAGAACGTTTTGGAAGTTCCAGAGTTTAGGTGTGATTAACCTGGGGACGCCTCAGAGGAAATGGGCCTCATGTCGCCTGGAGGGGAGAACCTCCTGGATTTTCTCGAGTTGCGGCAGGTGCTCTCGACTTATGACGGGGACCTCAGGGACCCGCTCTAATGGCCTCAGGAAAGGCCAGTCCCCATGCTAGTTACTCGGGGCCTCTCGGGATTCCTCTCCCGTCGATGCCGGGCCTAAGACCTTGTGTGGAGTCGGTGCCGGAACGTGAGGATTCCTCTCCAGGGCTGACGTGGATCTTGGGGTACTTCTGGACTCTCCTCAGGGTAGTCAGTCCTCGTCTCGAGTGGGGGCATGCACGTGCGCTTTCCTCCCGAGCTGTAGCAGCAGTGTCGTGCTTCTCTTCGCGTGTATCAAGGGATCAGGGCCTTTCCCACGACGCTTCACATAGGGCTGTCCCACGTGCCACCGTGATGTGAGTCGATCCTCGGATTGAAAGTCGAGGCAGTGCAGGGAAAACAGGTTTCCCTGAAATGGACGGAGACATCTGGTTGACTCTGGGAATGGTGGCACGACGCTGGAGTTCCTCTCGCCTTTCCTGTGAAGAGCGCCTCCTCTTGAGATTCGACGGGATCGCCGGGAATTCTTTCCCGACCACGCAGGGAAAGGATCCCTCCTCTCGAGCTAGGAGTCGGAAACGGGGCTCCTATGGATGTTGCCGGGACTCTCAGTGCTTCCTCTCGAGTGGAGACGGGTATGTCGGGGAACTTCTTGAGTTGCAGCAAGGGTGTGAAGGACCCTTTGGAAGTTCCAGATGTTAGATGTGATTAGCCTCGAGACGCCTCTGCGGAAATGGGCCTCATCTCGCCTGGAGGCGAGAACCTCCTGGATTTTCTCGAGTTGCGGCAGGTGCTCTCGACTTACGACTGGGACCTCAGGGACCCGCTCTGGTGGCCTCAGGAAAGGCCATTCCCCATCCGAGTTGTCCGGGGGCCTCTCGGGATTCCTCTCCCGTCGATGCCGGGGCCTAAGTCCTTGTGTGGAGTCAGTGCCGGAACGTGAGGATTCCTTCCAGTGCTGACATGGATCTTGGGGTACTTCTGGAGTCTCCCCAGTGGAGTCAGTCCTCGTCTCCAAGGGAGGCATGCACGTGCGCTTTCCTCCCCAGCTTTTGCAGCAGTGTCACGCTTCCCTTTGCTTGATCAAGGGATCTGTGGCTTTTCCTCGAGGATTTCCCGCAGGGCTTTCCCACAGGGCTGTCCCACGTGCCACCGCGGTTGAGTCGATCCTCGCTTTGAAAGTCGAGGGAATGCAGGGAAACAGGTTTCCCTGGAATGGACTGAGACATCTGGGGACTCTGGAATGGTGGCACGACCCTGGAGTCCCCTCTCGCCTTTCCTGTGAAGAGCGCCTCCCTTGAGATGCGACGGAATGACGGGGAATTCTTTGCCCGAGCACGAAGGGAAAGGATCCCCCGCCTCTCGAGCTAGGAGGCGGAAATGGGGCTCCTCTGGATGTGGGCGGGCCTCTCGTGCTTCCTTTCGAGTGGAGACAGG
>NW_017214897.1:0-14334 GCF_001704415.2 Capra hircus
CGGGGACCTCAGGGACCCGCTCTGGTGTCCTCAGGAAAGGCCAGTCCCCATGCGAGTTGCTCGGGGGCCTCTTGTGATTCCCCTCCCGTTAATGCCGGGCCTAAGATCTTGTGTGGAGTTGTGCCGCAACCTGAGGATTCCTCTCCAGTGCTGACATGGATCCTGGGTACTTCTGGAGTCTCCCCAGGTGAGTCCGTCCCTCGTCTCAAGTGGGGCATGCACGTGCGCTTTCCTCCCTAGCTGTAGCAGCAGTGTCACACGCTTCCCTTCGCGAGGATCAAGGGATCAGGGGCTTTCCCTCGAGGCTTTCCCACGAGGCTTTTCCACGAGGCTTTTCCCACAGGGCTGTCCCACGTGCCACCGTGGTGGTGTGAGTCGATCCTCGGCTTGAAAGTCGAGGCAGTGCAGGGAAAACAGGTTTCCCTGGAATGGACTGAGACATCTGGGGACTCTGGGAATGGTTGCACGACCCTGGAGTTCCTCTCGCCTTTCTGTGGAGAGCGCCTCCTCTTGAGATGTGACTGGAATGCCGGGAATTCTTCCTGAACACGCAGGAAAAGGATCCTTCCTCTCGAGCTGGAGGTGGAAACGGGGCTCTCTGGATGTGGCGGGACTCTCGTGCTTCCTCTCGAGTGGAGACGGGTATGTGGGGAACTTCTTGAGTTGCAGCCAGGGTGTGAAGGACCCTTTTGAAGTTCCAGAGGTTAGGTGTGATTAGCCTCGAGACGCCTCAGCGGAAATGGGCCTCATCTCGCCTGGAGGGGAGAACTCCTGGATTTTCTCGAGTTGTGGCAGGTGCTCTCCACTTACCATGGGGAACTCAGGGACCCGCTCTTGTGGCCTCAGGAAAGGCCAGTCCCATGCGAGTTGCTCGGGGGCATCTCGGGATTCCTCTCCCGACGATGCCCGGCCTAAGACCTTGTTTGGAGTCGGTGCCGGAACATGAGGATTCCTCTCCAGTGCTGACATGGATCTTGGGGTGCTTCTGGAGTCTCCCAGGGGAGTCAGTCCTCGTCTCGAGTGGGGGCATGAACGTGCGTTTTCCTCCCGGGCTGTAGCAGCAGTGTCATGCTTCCCTTCACGTGAATCAAGGGAACAGTGGCTTTCCCCTCGAGGCTTTCCCTAGAGGCTTTCCCACCAGCTTTTTGGCCTTACCAAAGCGCTGTCCACCGTGCCACCATGGTGTGAGTCGATCCTCGGCTTGAAAGTTGAGGCAGTGCCGTGAAAACAGGCTTCCCTGGAATGGCCTGAGACATCTGGGGGACTCTGGGAATGGTGGCACGACCCTGGAGTTCCTCCTCGCCTTTCCTGTGGACAGCGCCTCCCCTTGAGATGCGACGGGAATGCCGGGAAATCTTTCCCTACCACGCAGGAAAAGGATCCCTCCTCTCGATCTTGGAGGCGGAAACGGGGCTCCTCTGGATGTTGCCGGGACTCTCGTGCTTCCTCTCGAGTGGAGACGGGTATGTTGGGGAACTTCTTGAGTTGCAGCAAGGGTGTGAAGGATCCTTTGGAATTCCAGAGTTTAGGTGTGTTTAGAGTCGAGATGCCTTAGCGGAAATGGGCCTCATCTCCCCTGGAGGGAGAATCTCCTGGATTTTTTCGAGTTGCGGTACGTGCTCTCGCCTTAGGACGGGGACCACTGGGACCCGCTCTGGTGGCCTCAGGAAAGGCCAGTCCCCATGCGAGTTGCTCGGGGCCTCTCGGGATTCCTCTCCCGTCGATGCCAGGGCCTAAGACCTTGTGTGGAGTTGGTGCCTGCCAGGGTCCAGCCCCGGTGGATCCAGGGAATTCGAAGGGTGGACGGCATTGGCGTGGAAAGACTTGTTTGTTTATTAATGTAAGATTAGATTAAGAAACTATAGTGTAGTAAGAAGATTAAGTGGAGGAAGAGGGCTGAATAGCTTGGTTTACGCGGAAGGCCAATAAAATTCCAGACAAGGAATTTGCACCATCTACGTTGGGCCACCGGCGCCCGCTTGAATATCTAAGGGTGCCTCGCCTTAAGCTCCCTTTCGTGCGGGTCTTAACAGCCGGGGCAAGTAAGTTGACCTGGCGAGCCTCTGCGCCCCAAATGGAGATTCAGCCTGAAGTTAAAATAAAGAGCAGAGAGAGGGAAGGGGAGAGAAGAAGAGAGAGAGAGAGACATGGGGGGAGCCAGAGTCCCAAGAAACCAGGCCGAGAGACTAGTTTGAGAAACTGGTCCGAGAAACTGGGCCCCATCCTTTAATGTTCAGAAGGCCTTTTGTACTTTTGATAAAACACGGAGATCAATGGGTAACACAAAATTATGTAGCGTTCGCAACCCAGATTCTTTCCGTATATCATTTTGTATACAAAAGGTCTCAGGTGATTTACATTATCTTTTGGCCAAGAGTCTTGTTAACACTTTTTGGCTCTCTTCCTTAATGAATGTTAATTTTGTTTCCCCTGAAGTGTTTTTTTTTTTTAATCTGCATCTCCTTAAAGCATTAATGTTACATCTCTATAGAACAAAGGTGCAGTGGGTTATAACAAAGAAGGTACTTAACTCAAAGATCTAATGTTGCTAATACCAGGTCTACTACTTGTTTTTCTATATACCAGCTATATCTAAAAATAAAGGATATGAAAATTTGGCAGCAAGCATTGACCCAAAAAATGAAACCTTTAATCAGTCCTATTCTAAAGATTTTGACTCCTCGGAAGCTCCTACATTCCTAGGATGTTTTAAGCTTCCTGTGCCTCCTGCGGTCAGCAGGCCTCAAACAATCACATGCGCAGCTGTATGAGTGCTGCAGGCAGGCTAGAAAGCCATCGGAGGGGTTTTTGGATTGAAACACTCTTTCAAATGCAGAAGACTAAAGCCCTGATTTGACTTTTTCCAGAAAATGTCAGAAGAGTGGAAAAGCAGAGCACAAAAGCCGGCAGATTTTTGTTGGGGTACGTGCTTAGGAATTTCCAGAGGGGTCCCTGAAGTCTGAGCACGCCTTGCGTATGTCAGCTTCCTTCCTCATGACCTTGTCACGGGCGGGATTCCTCACACTGGCTCCCAGCATCTCACCCTTTTTTATTTTAAATAATTAATTATTTATGTTTAAAATCAGGTGCAGTTCGATCGCGAGATTCCGAATGCTCTGCCGAAGAATCTAGACAATACAGGGAAGAATGATTACGAGGAGCAAGATTATAAAGAGTAGACAGAATAGTCTTTCCAGAAATGAAGTTAGAGAAAGGTGTGGAAAAAGTCATTGGCTTCTCCTGCGGTGGTAAAATCTAATCGGGAGTGTTCCAAGGTCTGAATCTGGTTATGCAGTTTCCCTAAGTCTAAACTAATATCTGAGCTGTTCCAAAACACCTAAAACGTGATTTTTTAACATATTGGGCATTTACACTTGTTGAGTCAATGACCGCTGCCATAGTAACAATAACAGTTATTGTAACACAGCAAGAACATTATTATCATATCAATAAGTTGTTACAGTTACAGGACATCTTTAAAACCACAAAAGAGCAGACATTACTTTGAGGAGTTAAACAAGATGAAAACATCCATGGTTCACAAGTCGCTACATTAGGTACGTTAAGTTTTCTGGAATCATTGGTGAAAAGAAGAACATAAGGAGAGGATAGACAAGCCAAAATAGAGTAAATAGAGTCATTTTCTGATTGGAGTTTGCGCTGCAGCAGCTGTTAGTCCCGCCGGGATCTTGATGTTTCTTTTGCCTCTTCTGCCGGTGGGAGCAGCGGCCTTCACCCCGCCCTCTGACACTGGCGCTGTTACGGGGCTGCGAGTGCGGTGCACTGGGTTCTGTCAGTCAGGCTGGCCCCGCCCGCAGCTTTTGGTGCACGGCTGTTTCCCGCGGCGGTGGCGGCAGAGAAGTTCCCTTTTTCTTTTGTGGCGAATCAGTCTGTCCGGGATCCAAATTGACGAATCTGCACCCTGTGGAAAAAATATAAACACTTCCTCGACCCGCAGTAAATTCTGGGTCGGGATCTTTTTGTTATCTGGATATCTTTTTGCTTTACCAACGGCTTTTTATTTTACTGTTCCAAACGAATCAGCATTTAACTTATTACAAAGAGAACATGTTGTAAAATCTGATGGGGGAAAACTATACTTAATTTCTCCTTTTTTAATTTTTGAATTAACAAAGCACGTGAGGGTAAATGATGCAAGATCTGATCACAAGAATTTCCTATAGCAATCTGCCAATCATCAAACATTTGAAAAGCATCAAGTTGTTTTTTGTTATATGGAATTACAATTTTTGATGGCTCTTTACTAAACAATTTAATAAATCAGTATGCTTGAATTAATCTTTTAAATTAATATGGCAGTAATTTTTTCTTAGGCAGAGGCCATTGTTCCACCAAGTTGGGATAAGATAAAACTATTTTTTGGGGGGTCATTAGATGGAACCAATGGGCCTTCTTGTCACAAGCATCCTGTAGGTATACATTTTGTGGCAAGAATAATTTAATCTCCTTTTTTGGCAATATTAATCTTAATTAACTGATCATTTAAAGCCTCATTCACTTTAATGAAAGCCAACTGTGTCACACTAGTCAACTTTTTCTTAGAACTGGGATTACGATTGTTATTTTTCAGCAATCAAACAAAAGGCTTTAAATCTACAAAAGTCAGTTTTAAATGTGGGCATATCCAATTAATATCACCTAATAATTTTTGGAAATCATTTAAAGTTAGTAAACAATCTCTCAGCAGCTTTAAAAGGACATTATCAGTTTTAAAACTTTTGGCAGACCCAAATATAAGAAGCAAGAAAAGCTTTTTTAATGATCTTTTTATAACCCAAATCTGGTCTATAGCCTTTTAGATGACAAGTAACCATTTAATCTTTGCTTGAATACTTCCAGCAACGGGGAGCTCACTATTCACCAAGGTTTTAAACTCTCTCTCACCTCTTACTCTATAGCATTTTTATCCTACATACCACCTTTTCTAATCCCACCAACTCCTTTTCAGTAGTATATGTTGGCCAGGAGCTGCGCTAGTCTCTCAGCAATGTAAGAAACGTCTTGTCTATTGTCTAACAGCCATGACATTTTATATCTTTAAAAAATCTTTTAAAGGCCTAGAAGCTGCAATTTTTTGCACCCAAAAAGCTAGATCTAGATCCTCTGGGGCTTTTTTTGTCTGGTTTTTCTGTCTGGTAATAAGGTAAAAGCAAAAGCTGTGCTATTTTTTAATTTTAATTGCACAGTTTTAGCAGGTGGTGATATCAAAACTTCAATTTTTTTAGTATAATCAGAATTTACTACACAAGACACTACCGAAATTTTTTGAAAAGAAAGCAAGCTATGCCCCAGCACAAGTCTTACAATGTCCTCAGGCAGGGGACTAGCCACTGGAATCTGAGTCAGGAGCTATTATTATTAAGGTGGTGGAACTGAGGTCCAGGCCTGAGCTACCTGGGGTTGTTTGGTACGGCTTGTTATCTCTGTTTAGCAAGACATTTTGGCAAAACATGTTCTATTTGGCCTCAAGAGAAACATTTTGCATTTGTAAAGTCCTTTTTATTATGAATATTTTTCTTTTTTTTTTTTTTCTGTTTTTCTTCCTTTTTCTTTTTGTTGGGTGAGGCCCCTCCTGAGGGGATTTTATGCAAGGAGCAAGCTCTGTTTTAAAAGCTCTTTTGCTCAAAAATATTGTCACTATCGTTTTCAAACTTAAGCAATGTTCTGGGAGGCTTTGGATATAAAGTGGGGAGTTCTTAAGCCCTGGGGAGGCGCAAGCAGAGGTTGCAGTGGTCGCCTTAAATAAGACAACTTTTTAAAGGTTTGGTTTGTGTAGAGGGGGAGGGGGCTCTCCAGGGCGCTCGGCCGCTGCGTCCTATAAGCACCCTCCTTCCTCGGGAGGAAGAGTACAGTCTCTCTCCTTTTGTTTGCCAATGGCAGAAAATATGATCTGCGTAATAGGTGGAGACCCACTACGATCCACTGCTATAGTCTCTCCCATAGGCTATCTAACTAACAGCCTCATGACGGGGGTCCAGAACATTTGTAATAATATTTTACAGAGCAAAAGCATTTACAGGCCCATGCAAAGTATAATTAGTTTTTAGCTGTTTTATTACCTTTATCCAAGTATCTAAATCTCTTTTCTGGAAACCAAGGACATTGGTCTCGTAACACTAGCCTTTTAATCTTTAATTTGTCTTTTTTGTTTAACAGTTACAAAATTACTTGTATAAAGAGGTGTCATTGTTTTGAGTCATTGTTACCCGTGTCAGAAAATTAAGAGTTATAGAAAAGTCTGCCTTGACAAAAAGGTTTTACCTTAGCCAAGGGGGGTTGTGTTTTAAACCCTAAGATAGCAGGTTTCTTTTCAACCTCTAGAGCACCAGGTTTCTCTTAAACCCTTGAACACTTCCCACTCGTCCTCACCCTGTCTATCCTACAGGGGGGTCCGCGGCACCCTGAGTGGGGTCCTAGCCGTCCCGAACACTGAACACTGGGGGAGTACCCGAAAGTACTCCAGGGGGAGTGATTAAGTCACTCCGGGGGGAGCAACAGAGAGTGCTCCGGGGGGAGCAACAGAGAGTGCTCCGGGGGGAGCTTTCGCTCCGAGGAACCTACCTTCGAATAGCCTGTTCCGGGCACCACTTGCCGGGGTCCAGCCCCGGTGGATCCAGGGAATTCGAAGGGTGGACGGCGTTGACGTGGAAAGACTTGTTTGTTTATTAATGTAAGATTAGATTAAGAAACTATAGTGCAGTAAGAAGATTAAGTGGAGGAAGAGGGCTGAATAGCTTGGTTTTCGCGGAAGGCCAATAAAATTCCAGACAAGGAATTTGCACCATCTACGTTGGGCCCCCGGCGCCCGCTTGAATATCTAAGGGTGCCTCGCCTTAAGCTCCCTTTCGTGCGGGTCTTAACAGCCGGGGCAAGTAAGTAGACCTGGCGAGCCTCCGCGCCCCAGATGGAGATTCAGCCTGAAGTTAAAGTAAAGAGCAGAGAGAGGGAAGGGGAGAGAAGAAGAGAGAGAGAGAGACATAGGGGGAGCCAGAGTCCCAAGAAACCAGGCCGAGAGACTAGTTCGAGAAACTGGCCTCCATCCTTTATTGTTCAGAAGGCCTTTTATACTTTTGATAAAACATGGAGATCAATGGGTAACACAAAATTATGTAGCGTTCGCAACCCAGATTCTTTCCGTATATCATTTTATATCCAAAAGGTCTCAGGTGATTTACATTATCTTTTGGCCAAGAGGCTTGTTAACACTTTTTGGCTCTCTTCCTTAATGAATGTTAATTTTGTTTCCCCTGAAGTGTTTTTTTTTTTTTTAATCGGCATCTCCTTAAAGCATTAAAGTTACATCTCTATAGAACAAAGGTGCAGTGGGATATAACAAAGAAGGTACTTAACTCAAAGATCTAATGTTGCTAATAACAGGTCTACTACTTGTTTTTCTATATACCAACTATATCTAAAAATAAAGGATATGAAAATTTGGCAGCAAGCATTGACCCAAAAAATGAAACCATTAATCAGTCCTATTCTAAAGATTTTGACTCCTCGGAAGCTCCTACATTCCTAGGATGTTTTAAGCTTCCTGTGCCTCCTGCAGTCAGGAGGCCTCAAACAATCACATGCGCAGCTGTACGAGTCCTGCAGGCAGGCTAGAAAGCCATCGGAGTGGTTTCTGGATTGAAACACTCTTTCAAAAGCAGAAGACTAAAGCCCTGAATTGACTTTTTCCAGAAAATGTCAGAAGAGTGGAAAAGCAGAGCACAAAAGCCGGCAGATTTTTGTTGGGGTACGTGCTTAGGAATTTGCAGAGGGGTCCCTGAAGTCTGAGCATGCCTTGCGTATGTCAGCTTCCTTCCTCATGACCTTGTCACGGGCGGGATTCCTCACACTGGCTCCCAGCAGGTGTCGGAAACTGAGGATTCCTCTCCAGTGCTGACATGGATCTTGGGGTACTTCTGGAGTCTCCCCAGGGGAGTCAGTCCTCGTCTCGAGTGGGGGCATGAACGTGCGGTTTCCTCTTGAGCTGTAGCAGCAGAGTCACGATTCCCTTCGCGTGGATCAAGGGATCTGTGGCTTTCCCTCGAGGCTTTCCCACGAGGCTTTCCCACGAGGCTTTCCCACAGGGCTGTCCCACGTGCCACCGTGGTGTGAGTCGATCCTCGGCTTGAAGGTCGAGGCAGTGCAGGGAAAACAGGTTTCCCTGGAATGGACTGAGACATCTGGGGGACTCTGGGAATGGAGGCACGACCCTGGAGTTCCTCTCGCCTTTCCTGTGGAGAGCGCCTCCCTTGAAATGCGACGGGAATGCCAGGAATATTTGACCGACCACGGAGGGAAAGGATCCCTCCTCTCCAGCTAGGGAGCGGAAACGGGGCTCCTCTGGATGTGGGCGGAACTCTCGTGCTTCCTCTCGAGTGGAGACCGGTATGTCGGGAACTTCTTGTGTTGCAGCCACGGTGTGAAGGACCCTTTGGAAGTTCCAGAGGTTAGGTGTGATTAGGCTCGAGACGCCTCCGCGGAAATGGGCCTCATCTCGCCTGGAGGGGAGAACCTCCTGGATTTTCTCGAGTTGCGGCAGGTGCTCTCGACTTACGTCGGGGACCGCAGGGACCCGCTGTGGTGGCCTCAGGAAAGGCCAGTCCCCAGCGAGTTGGTCGGCGGCATCTCGGGATTCCTCTCCTGTCGATGCCGGGGCCTAAGACCTTGTGTGGAGTCGGGGCCGGAACCTGAGGATTCCTCTCCGGTGCTGACATGGATCTTGGGGTACTTCTGGAGTCTCCCCAGGGGATTCAGTCCTCCTCTCGAGTGGGGGCATGCAAGTGGGCTTTCCTCCCAAGCTGTAGCAGCAGTGTCACGCTTCCCTTCGCGTGGATCAAGGGATCTGGGGCTTTCCCTCAAGGCTTTCACACGAGGCTTTCCCACAGGGCTGTCCCACGTGCCACCGTGGTGTGAGTCGATCCTCGGCTTGAAAGTCGAGGCACTGAAGGGAAAACAGGTTTCCCTGGAATGGACTGAGACATCTGGGGGACTCTGGGAATGGTGGCACGACCCTGGAGTTCCTCTCGCCTTTCCTGTGTAGAGCGCCTGCCTCTTGAGATGCGACAGGGAACGCCGGGAATTCTTTCCCGACCCCGCAGGGGAAGGATCCCTCCTCTCGAGCTAGGAGGCAGAATCGGGGCTCCTCTGGATGAGGGGGGACTCTCGTGCTTCCTCTCGAATGGAGACGGGTATGTCAGGGAACTTCTTGAGTTGCAGCAAGGGTGTGAAGGACCCTTTGGAAGTTCCAGAGGTTAGGTGTGATTAGCCTCGAGACGCCTCAGCGGAAATGGGCCTCATCTCGCCTGGAGGGGAGAACCTCCTGGATTTTCTCGAAGTTGCGGCAGGTGCTCTCAACTTACGACGGGGACCTCAGGGACCCGCTCTGGTGGCCTCAGGAAAGGCCAGTCCCCATGCGAGTTGCTCGGGGGCCTCTCGGGATTCCTCTCCCTTCCATGCCGGGGCCTAAGACTGCCGGGAGCCAGTGTGAGGAAGCCCGCCCGAGACAAGGTTATGAGGAAGGAAGCTGACATACGCAAGGCGTGCTCAGACTTCAGGGACCCCTCTGGAAATTTTTAAGCATGAACCCCAACAAAAATCTGCCGGTTTTTGTGCTCTGCTTTTTCACTCTTCTGACCTTTTCTGGAAAAAGTCAATTCAGCGCGTTAGTCTTCTGCATTTGAAAGAGTGTTTCAATCCAAAAACCCTCTGATGGCTTTCTAGCCTGCCTGTAGGACTCATACAGCTGCGCTTGTGATTGTTTGAGGCCTCCTGACCGCAGGAGGCACAAGAAGCTGAAATAGCCTAGGAATGCAGGAGCTTTCGAGGAGTCAAAATCTTTAGAATAGGACTGATTAAAAGTTTCATTTTTTGGGTCAATGCTTGCTGCCAAATTTTCATATCCTTTATTTTTAGATATAGTTGGTATATAGAAAAACAAGTAGTAGACCTGGTATTAGCAACATTAGATCTTTGAGTTAAGTACCTTCTTTGTTATAACCCACTGCACCTTTGTTCTATAGAGATGTAACTTTAATGCTTTAAGGAGATGCAGATTAAAGAAAAACACTTCAGGGGAAACAAAATTAACATTCATTAAGGAAGAGAGCCAAAAAGTGTTAACAAGCCTCTTGGCCAGAAGATAATGTAAATCACCTGAGACCTTTTGTATACAAAATGATATACAGAAAGAATCTGGGTTGTGAATGCTACATAATTTTGTGTTATCCATTGATCTCCATGTTTTATCAAAAGTATAAAAGGCCTTCTGAACAATAAAGGAGGAGGCCAGGGGCCGGGGGCCAGTTTCTCGGACCAGCTTCTCGAACTAGTCTCTCAGCCTGGTTTCTTGGGCTCTGGCTCCCCCCGTGTCTTTCTCTCTCTTTCTTCTTCTCTACCTTTCCTTCTCTCTGCTCTTTACTTTAACTTCAGGCTGAATCTCCACCTGGAGTGCGGAGGCTCGCCAGGTCTACTTACTTGCCCTGGCTGTTAAGACCCGCACGAAAGGGAGCTTAAGGCGAGGCACCCTTAGATATTCAAGCGGGCGCCGGTGGCCCAACGTAGGTGGTGCAAATTCCTTGTCTGGAATTTTATTGGCCTTCCACGCGTAAACCAAGCTATTCAGTCCTCTTCCCTCCACTTAATCTTCTTACTACACAATAGTTTCCTAATCTAATCTTACATTAATAAATAAACAAGTCTTTCCACGCCAACGCCGTCCACCCTTCGAATTCCTTGGATCCACCAGGGCTGGACCCCGGCATAAGACCTTGTGTGGAGTCGGTGCCGGAACCTGAGGATTCCTCTGAAGTGCTGACATGGATCTTGGGGTACTTCTGGAGTCTCCCCTGGTGAGTCAGTCCTCAACTCGAGTGGGGGCATGCACGTGCGCTTTCCTCTCGAGCTGTAGCAGCAGTGTCACGCTTCCCTTCGCGTGGATCAAGGGATCTGTGGCTTTCCCTCGAGGCATTCCCACGAGGCTCTCCCACAGGGCTGTCCCACGTGTCTCGGTGCTGTGAGTCGATCCTCTGCGTGAAAGCCGAGGCAGTGCAGGGAAAACAGGTTCCTGTGGAATGGACTGAGACATCAGGGAGACTCTGGGAATGGTGGCACGACCCTGGAGTTCCTCTCGCCTTTCCTGTCGGAGAGCGCCTCCTCTTGAGATGCGACGGGAACGCCGGGAATTCTTTCCCGACCTCGCAGGGAAAGGAACCCTCCTCTCGAGCTAGGAGGCGAAAACGGGGCTCCTCTGGATGTGGGCAGAAGTCTTGTGCTTCCTCTCGAGTGCAGACGGGTATGTCGGGGATCTTCTTGAGTTGCAGCAAGGGTGTGAAGGACCCTTTGGAAGTTCCAGAGGTTAGGTGTGATTAGCCTTGAGACGCCTCAGCGGAAATGGGCCTCATCTCCCCTGGATGGGGAACCTCCTGGATTTTCTCGAGTTTCGGCAGGTGCTCTCGACTTACGACGGGGACCTCAGGGACCCGCTCTTGTGGCCTCAGGAAAGGCCAGTCCCCATGCCAGTTGCTCGGGGGCCTCTCGGGATTCCTCTCCCGTCGATACCAGGGCCTAAGACCTTGTGTTGAGTCAGTGCCGGAACCTGAGGATTCCTCCCCAGTGCAGACATGGATCTTGGGGTACTTCTGGAGTCTCCCCAGGGCAGTCAGTCCTCTACTCGAGTGGGGGCATGCACGTGCGCTTTCCTCCCGAGCTGTAGCAGCAGTGTCACCCTTCCCTTCGCGTGGATCAAGGGATCAGGTGCTTTCCCTCGAGGCTTTCCCACGAGGCTTTCACACAGGGCTGTCCCACGTGCCACCGTGGTGTGAGTCGATCCTTGGCTTGAAATTCCAGGCAGTGCAGGGAAAACAGGATTCCCTGGAATGGACGGCGACATCTGGGGGACTCTGGGAATGGTGGCATGACCCTGGAGTTCCTCTCGCCTTTCCTGTGTAGAGCGCCTCTTCTTGAGATGCGACGGGAACGCCGGGTATTCTTTCCCAAGCACGCAGTGAAAGGATCCCTCCTCTCGAGCTAGGAGGCGGAAACGGGGCTCCTCTGGATGTGGGCGGGACTCTCGTGCTTCCTCTTGAGTGGAGACGGGTACGTGGGGAACTTCTTGAGTTGCAGCAAGGCTGTGAAGGACCCTTTGGAAGTTCCAGAGGTTAGGTGTGATTAGCCTCGAGTCGCCTCAGAAGAAATGGGCCCTCATCTCGCCTGGAGGGGACAACCTCCTGGATTTTCTTGACTTGCGACAGGTGCTCTCGACTTACGACGGGGACCCCAGGGACCCCCTCTGGAGGCCTCAGGAAAGGCCAGTCCCCATGCGAGTTGCTCGGGAGCCTTTCGGGATTTCTCTCCCGTCGATGCAGGGGCCTAAGACCTTGTGTGGAGTCGGTGCCGGAACCTGAGGATTCCTCTTCATTGCTGACATGGATCTTGGGGTATTTCTGGAGTCTGCCCAAGGGAGTCAGTCCTCGTCTCGAGAGGGGGCATGCACGTGCGCTTTGCTCCCGAGCTGTAGCAGCACTGTCACGCTTCCCTTCGCGTGGATCAAGGGATCTGTGGCTTTCCCTCGAGGGTTTCCCACGAGGCTTTCCCACGAGGCTTTCCCACAGGACTGTCCCACGTGCCACCGTGGTGTGAGTCGATCCTCGGCCTAAGAAAGTCGAGGCAGTGCAGGGAAACAGGTTTCCCTGGAATGCACTGAGACATCTGGGGGAGTCTGCGAATGGTGGCACGACCCTGGAGTTCCTCTCGCCTTTCCTGTGGAGAGGGCCTCCTCTTGAATTGCGACGGGAACGCGGGAATTCTTTCCAGAAACGCGCGGAAGGGATCCCACCTCTGGAGCTAAGAGGCAGAAATGGGGTTCCTCTGGATGTGGGTGGGACTCTCGTGATTCCTCTCGAGTGGAGACGGGTATGTCGGGGAACTTCTTGAGTTGCAGGAAGGGTGTGAAGGACCCTTTGGAAGTTCCAGAGGTTAGGTGTGATTAGCCTCGAGACGCCTCAGCGGAAATGGGCCTCATCTCGCCTGGAGGGGAGAAACGCCTGGATTTTCTCGAGTTGTGGCAGGTGCTCTCGGCTTACGGCGGGGCCTCAGGAACCCGCTCTGGTGGCCTCAGGAAAGGCCAGTCCCCAATCGAGTTGCTTGGGAGCTCTCGGGATTCCTCTCCCGTCGATGCCGGGGCCTAAGATCTTGTTTGGAGTCGGTGGGAACCTGAGGATTCCTCTCCAGTGCTTACATGGATCTTGGGGTACTTCTGGAGTCTCCCCAGCAGAGTCAGTCCTCGTCTCGAGTGGGGGCATGCACGTACTCTTTCCTCCCGAGGAGTAGCAGCAGTGTCACGTTTCCCTTTGAGTGGATTAAGGGATCTTTGGCTTTCCCTCGAGGCTTTCCCCGAGGCTTTCCCAAGAGGCTTTCCACAGGGCTGTCCCACGTGGCACCGTGGTGTGAGTCGATCCTCGGCTTGAAAGTCGAGACATTGCAGGGAAATAAGTTTTCCCTGGAATGAAATGAGACATCTGGGGACTCTGGGAATGGGTGGCACCACCCTGGAGTTCCTCTCATCTTTCCTGTGGAGAGCGCTTTCTCTTGAGATGCGACAGGAACGGGAATTCTTTCCCGTCCACGCAGGGATTGGATCCCTCCTCTCGAGCTAGGAGGTGGAAACGGGGCTCCTCTCGATGTGGGCGGGACGCTCTTGCTTCCTCTCGAGTGGAGACGGGTATGTGGAGAAATTTTCTTGAGTTGCAGCAAGGGTGTGAAGGACACATTGTAAGTTCCAGAGGTTAGGTGTGATTAGCCTCGAGACGCCTCAGCGGAAATGGGCCTCATCTCACCTGGAGGGGAGAACCTCCTGGATTTTCTCGAGTTGCGGCAGGTGCTCTCGACCTACGACCGGGACGTCAAGTACGCGCTCTGGTGGCCTCAGGAAAGGCCAGTCCCCTTGCGAGTTGCTCGGGATCACTCGGGATTCCACTCTCATCGATGCCGGGGCCTAAGACCTTGTGTGGAGTCGGTGCCGGAACCTGAAGATTCCTCTCCAGTGCTGACATGGATCTTGGGGTACTTCTGGAGTCTCCCCAGTGAGTCAGTCCTCGTCTCGAGGGGGGCATGCACGAGCGCTTTTCTCCCGAGCTGTAGCAGCAATGTCAGGCTTCTATTCGCGTGGATCAAGGTCTGTGGCTTTCCCTCGAGGCTTTCCCACAAGGCTTTCCACGAGGATTTCCACAGGGCTGTCCACGTGCCACCGTGGTGTGAGGCGATCCTCGGCTTGAAAGTCGAGGAAGTGCAGGTAAAAACAAGTTTCCCTGGAATGTACTGAGA
>NW_017214898.1:0-14334 GCF_001704415.2 Capra hircus
GCACGTGTGCTTTCCTCCCGAGCGTAGCAACTAGCTGTGCACTTCACGCTTCGCTTGCGTGATCAAGGGATTGTGGCTTTCCCTCGAGGCTTTCCCTTGAGGCTTTCCCACGAAGCTTTCCACGATGCTTTCCCACAGGGCTGTCCCACGTGCCACCGTGGTGTGAGTCGATCCTCGGCTTGAACGTCCCAGGCAGTGCAGGGAAGACAGGTTTCCCTGGAAAGGACTGAGACATCTGGGGAACTCTGGGAATGGTGGCACGACCCTTGATTCCCTCTCGGCTTTTCATGTGAAGATCGCCTCTCTTGAGATGCCACGGGAACGCCAGGAATTATTTCCCGACCCTGCAGGGGGAAGGATCCCTCCTCTCGAGCTAGTAGGCGGTAACGGGGCTCCTCTAGATGTGGGCGGGACGCTCGTGCTTCCTCTCGAGTGAGACGGGTATGACCGGAAACTTCTTGAGTTGCAGGAAGGGTGTGACGGACCCTTTGTAAGTTCCAGAGGTTAGTTGTGATTAGCCTTGAGACACCTCAGCGGAAATGTGCCTCATCTCGCCTGAAAGGGCGAACCTCCTGGATTTTCTCGACGTGCGGCTGGTGCTCTCGACTTACGACGGGGACCTCAGGGACCGCTCTGGTGGCCTCAGGAAAGGCCAGTCCCCTTGCAAGTTGCACGGGGGGCTCTTGGATGCATCTCCCGTAGATGCTGGGGCCTAAGACCTTGTGTGGAGTCAGTGCCGGAACCTGAGGATTCCTCTCCAGTGCTGACATGGATCTTGGGGTACTTCTGGAGTCTCCCCAGGGGAGTCCGTCCTCGTCTCGAGTGGGGCATGCACGTGCGCTTTCCTCCCGAGCTGCAGCAGTGTCACGCTTCCCTTCGCGTGGATCAAGGTATCTGTGGCTTTCCCTCGAGGCTTTCCCACGAGGTTTTCCCACGAGGCTTTCCCACAGGGCTCTCCCACATGCCACCGAGATGTGAGTCGATCCTCGGCTAGAAAGTCGAGGCAGTGCAGGGAAATCAGGTTTCCCTGGAATGGACTAAGACATCTGGGGGACTCTGGGAATGGTGGCACGACCCTGGAGTTCCTCTCGCCTTTCCTGTGGAGAGCGCCTCGTCTTGAGATGCGACGGGAACGCCGGGAATTCTTTCCCGACCACGCAGGATAAGGATCCCTCCTTTCGAGCTAGGAGGCAGAAACGGGGCTCCTCTGGATGTGGGCAGAACTCTCGTGCTTCCTCTCGAGTGGAGACGGGTATGTCGGGGAACTTCTTGAGTGGCAGCAAGGGTGTGAAGGACCGTTTGCACGTTCCAAAGGTTAGGTGGGATTAGCCTCGATACGCCTCAGTGGAAATGGGCCTCATCTCGCCTGGAGGGGAGAACGCTCCTGGATTTTCTCGAGTTGCAGGCAGGTGCTCTCGACTTACGACGGGGACCTCAGGGACCCGCTCTGGTGGCCTCAGGAAAGGCAGGTCCCCATGCGAGTTGCTCGGGGGCCTCTCGGATTCCTCTCCACAGTCGATGCCGGGGACTAAGATCTTGTGTGGAGTCGGTGCCGGAACCTGAGGATTCCTCTCCAGTGCTGACATGGATCTTGGGGTACTTCTGGAGTCTCCCCAGGGGAGTCAGTCCTCGTCTCGAGTGGGGTCATGCACGTGCGCTTTCCTCCCGAGCTGTAGCAGCAGTGTCACACTTCCTTCGCGTGGATCAAGGGATCTGTGGCTTTCCCTCGAGGCTTTCCACGAGGCTTTCCCACGAGGCTTTCCCATAGGGCTGTCCCACGTGCCACCGTGATGTGAGTCGATCCTCGGCTTGAAAGTCGAGGCAGTGCTGGGAAAACAGGTTTCCCCGGAATGGACTGAGACATCTGGGGGACTCTGGGAATGGTGGCACGACCCTGGAGATTCCTCTCGCCTTTCCTGTGGAGAGCGCCTCCTCTTGAGATGCGACGGGAACGCCGGGAATTCTTTCCCGACCACGCAGGGAAAGGATCACTCCTCTCCAGCTAGGAGGCGGAAACGGGGCTCCTCTGGATGTGGGCGGGACTCTCTGCTTCCTCTCGAGTGGAGACGGGTATGTCAGGGAACTTCTTGAGTTGCAGCAAGGGTGTGAATTACCCTTTGGAAGTTCCAGATGTTAGGTGTGATTAGCCTCGAGAAGCCTCTGGGAAATGGGCCTCATCTCGCCTGGAGGGGAGTACCTCCTGGATTTTCTCGAGTTGTGGCAGGTGCTCTCAAATTACGACGGGGAACACAGAGACCCGACTGGTGGCCTCAAGAAAGGCCAGTCCCCATGCGAGTTGCTCGGGGGCCTCTTGTGATTCCCCTCCCGTTAATGCCAGGACCTAAGATCTTGGGTGGAGTTGGTGCCGGAACCTGAGGTTTCCTATCCAGTGCTGACATGGATCTTGGTGTACTTCTGGAGTGTCCCTAGGGGAGTCAGTCCTCGTCTCGAGTGGGGGCATGCACGTGCGCTTTCCTCCCGAGATGGGGCAGCAGTGTCATGCTTCCCGTCGATGTGGATCAAGGAATCAGTGGCTTTTCCTCGAAGCTTTTCCACAAGGCTTTCCCACGAGGCTTTTCCATAGGGCTGTCCCAAGTGCCAACGTGGTGTGAGTCGATCCTCGGCTTGAAAGTCGAGGCAGTGAAGGGAATACAGGTTTCCCTGGAATGTACTGAGACATCTGGGGGACTCTCGGATTGGTGGCACGACCCTGGAGTTCCTCTCGCCTTTCCTGTGGAGAGGGCCTCCTCTTGAGACGCTATGGGAACACCGGGAATTCTTTCCCGACTACGCAGGGAAAGGATCCCTCCTCTCGAGCAAAGAGGCGGAAACGGGGTTCTTCTGGATGTGGGCGGGACTCTGGTGCTTCCTCTCGAGTGGAGACAGGTGTGTCGGGGAACTTCTTAAGTTGCAGCAAGGGTGTGAAGGACCCTTTGGAAATTCCAGACTTTAGGTGTGATTAGCCTTGAGACGCCTCAGCGGAAATGGGCCTCATCTCGCCTGGAGGGGAGAACCCACTGGAATTTCTCGAGTTGTGACAGGTGCTCTCACTTACGACGGGGACCTCAGGGACCCGCTCTGGTGGCCTCAGGAAAGGCCAGTCCCCATGCGAGTTTCTCGGGGCCTCTCGGGATTCCCCTCACGTCGATGCCGGGGCCTAAGACCTTGTGTGGAGTCGGTGCCGGAACCTTAGAATTCCCCTCCAGTGCTGACATGGATCTTGGGGTACTCCTGGAGTCTCCCCAGGGGAGTCAGTCCTCGTCTCGAGTGGGGGCATGCACGTGCGCTTTCCTCCCGAGCTGTAGCAGCAGTGTCACGCTTCCCGTGGCGGGGATCAAGGGATCTGTGGCTTTCCCTCGAGGCTTTCCCACAAGGTTTTCCCAAGAGGCTTTCCCACAGGGCTGTCCCAAGTGCCACCGTGGTGTGAGTCGATCTTCAGCTTGAAAGTCGAGGCAGTGCAGGGAAAACAGGTTTCCCTGGAATGGACTGAGACATCTGGGGGACTCTGGGAATGGTGGCACGACCCTGGAGTTCCTCTCGCCTTTCCTGTGGAGAGCGCCTCCTCTGGAGATGCGACGGGAACGCCGGGAATTCTTTCCCGACCATGCAGGGAAAGGATCCCTCCTCTCGAGCTAGGAGGCGGAAAACGGGGCTCCTCTGGATGTGTGTCAGGAACTCTCGTGCTTCCTCTTCGAGTGGAGACGGGTATGTCGGGGAACTTGCTTGAGTTGCCAAGCAATGGGTGTGAAGGACCCTTTGTAGGTTCCAGAGTTTAGGTGTGATAAGCCTCGAGACGCCTCAGCAGAAATTGGGCCTTCATCTCGCCTGGAGGGGAGAACCTCCTGGATTTTCTCGATGTTGGGGCAGGCTATTCTCGACTTACGACGGGGACCTCAGGGACCCGCTCTGGTGGCCTCAGGAAAGGCCAGTCCCCATGCGAGTAATACGGGGTCCTCTAGGTCCTCCTCTACCGTCGATGCCGGGCCTAAGACCTTGTGTGGAGTCGGTGCCGGAACCTTAGGATTCCCCTCCAGTGCTGACATGGATCTTGGGATACTTCTGGAGTCTCCCCAGGGGAGTCAGTCTTCGTCTTGTGTGGGGACATGCACGTGCGCTTTCCTCTTGAGCTGTAGCAGCAGTGTCACGCTTCCCTTCGCGTGGATCAAGGGATCTGTGTCTTTCCCTCGAGGCTTTCCCACAGGCTTTCCCACGAGGCTTTCCCACAGGGCTGTCCCACGTGCCACCGTTGTGTGAGTCGATCCTCGGCTTGAAAGTCGAGGCAGTGCTGGGAAAACAGGTTTCCCCGGAATGGACTGAGACATCTGGGGGACTCTGGGAATGGTGAGCACGACCCTGGAGTTCCTGCTCGCCTTTCCTGTGGAGAGCGCCTCCTCTTGAGATGCGACGGGAACGCCGGGAATTCTTTCCCGACGACGCAGGGAAAGGATCACTCCTCTCCAGCTAGGAGGCGGAAACGGGGCTCCTCTGGATGTGGGCGGGACTCTCTTGCTTCCTCTCGAGTGGAGACGGGTATGTCAGGGGAACTTCTTGAGTTGCAGCAAGGGTGTGAATTACCCTTTCGGAAGTTCCAGATGTTAGGTGTGATTAGCCTCGAGAAGCCTCTGGGAAATGGGCCTCATCTCGCCTGGAGGGGAGTACCTCCTGAATTTTCTCGAGTTGTGGCAGGTGCTCTCAAATTACGACGGGGAACACAGAGACCCGACTGGTGGCCTCAAGAAAGGCCAGTCCCCATGCGAGTTGCTCGGGGGCCTCTTGTGATTCCCCGCCCGTTAATGACAGGACCTAAGATCTTGGGTGGAGTTGGTGCCGGAACCTGAGGTTTCCTATCCAGTGCTGAATGGATCTTGGTGTACTTCTGGAGTGTCCCTAGGGGAGTCAGTCCTCGTCTCGAGTGGGGGCATGCACGTGCGCTTTCCTCCCGAGATGGGGCAGCAGTGTCATGCTTCCCGTCAGGTGGATCAAGGAATCAGTGGCTTTTCCTCGAAGGCTTTTCCACAAGGCTTTCCCACGAGGCTTTTCCATAGGGCTGTCCCAAGTGCCAACGTGGTGTGAGTCGATCCTCGGCTTGAAAGTCGAGGCAGTGAAGGGAATACAGGTTTCCCTGGAATGTACTGAGACATCGGGGGACTCTCGGATTGGTGGCACGACCCTGGAGTTCCTCTCGCCTTTCCTGTGGAGAGGGCCTCCTCTTGAGACGCTATGGGAACACCGGGAATTCTTTCCCGACTACGCAGGGAAAGGATCCCTCCTCTCGAGCAAAGAGGCGGAAACGGGGTTCTTCTGGATGTGGGCGGGACTCTGGTGCTTCCTCTCGAGTGGAGACAGGTGTGTCGGGGAACTTCTTAAGTTGCAGCAAGGGTGTGAAGGACCCTTTGGAAATTCCAGACTTTAGGTGTGATTAGCCTTGAGACGCCTCAGCGGAAATGGGCCTCATCTCGCCTGGAGGGGAGAACCCACTGGAATTTCTCGAGTTGTGACAGGTGCTCTCAACTTACGACGGGGACCTCAGGGACCCGCTCTGGTGGCCTCAGGAAAGGCCAGTCCCCATGCGAGTTGCTCGGGGGCCTCTCGGGATTCCCCTCACCGTCGATGCCGGGGCCTAAGACCTTGTGTGGAGTCGGTGCCGGAACCTTAGAATTCCCCTCCAGTGCTGACATGGATCTTGGGGTACTCCTGGAGTCTCCCCAGGGGAGTCAGTCCTCGTCTCGAGTGGGGGCATGCACGTGCGCTTTCCTCCCGAGCTGTAGCAGCAGTGTCACGCTTCCCGTGCGGTGGATCAAGGGATCTGTGGCTTTCCCTCGAGGCTTTCCCACAAGGTTTTCCCAAGAGGCTTTCCCACAGGGCTGTCCCAAGTGCCACCGTGGTGTGAGTCGATCCTCAGCTTGAAAGTCGAGGCAGTGCAGGGAAAACAGGTTTCCCTGGAATGGACTGAGACATCTGGGGGACTCATGGGAATGGTGGCACGACCCTGGAGTTCCTCTCGCCTTTCCTGTGGAGAGCGCCTCCTCTTGAGATGCGACGGGAACGCCGGGAATTCTTTCCCGACCACGCAGGGAAAGGATCCCTCCTCTCGAGCTAGGAGGCGAAAACGGGGCTCCTCTGGATGTGTTCAGGACTCTCGTGCTTCCTCTTCGAGTGGAGACGGGTATGTCGGGGAACTTGCTTGAGTTGCAGCAAGTGGTGTGAAGGACCCTTTGTAGGTTCCAGAGTTTAGGTGTGATTAAGCCTCGAGACGCCTCAGCGGAAATGGGCCTCATCTCGCCTGGAGGGGAGAACTCCTGGATTTTCTCGAGTTGCGGCAGGTGATCTCGACTTACGACGGGGACCTCAGGGACCCGCTCTGGTGGCCTCAGGAAAGGCCAGTCCCCATGCGAGTTGCCGGGGCCTCTCAGGGATTCCTCTCCCGTCGATGCCGGGGCCTAAGACTCTTGTGTGGAGTCGGTGCCGGAACCTGAGGATTCCTCTCCAGTGCTGACATGGATCTTGGGGTACTTCTGGAGTCTCCCCAGGGGAGTCAGTCCTCGTCTCGAGTGGGGCATGCACGTGCGCTTTCCTCCCGAGCTGTAGCAGCAGTGTCACGCTTCCCTTCGCGGGGATCAAGGGATCTGTGGTCTTTCCCTCGAGGCTTTCCCACGAGGCTTTCCCACAGGCTTTCCCACAGGGCTGTCCACGTGCCACCGTTGGTGTGAGTCGATCCTCGGCTTGAAAGTCGAGGCAGTGCAGGGAAAACAGGTTTTTCCCTGGAATGGACTGAGACATCTGGGGGACTCTGGGAATGGTGGCCACGACCCTGGAGTTCCTCTCGCCTTTCCTGTGGAGAGCGCCTCCTCTTGAGAATGCGACGGGAACGCCGGGGAATTCTTTCCCGAACCGCAGGGAAAGGATCCCTCCTCTCGAGCTAGGAGGCGGAAACGGGGGCTCCTCTGGATGTGGGCGGGACTCTGGTGCTTCCTCTCGAGTGGAGACGGGTATGTCGGGGAACTTCTTGAGTTGCAGCAAGGGTGTGAAGGACCCTTTGGAAAGTTCCAGAGTGTTAGGTGTGATTAGCCTCGAGACGCCTCAGCGGAAATGGGCCTCATCTCGCCTGGAGGGGAGAACCTCCTGGATTTTCTCGAGTTGCGGCAGGTGCTCTCACTTACGACGGGGACCTCAGGGACCCGCTCTGGTGGCCTCAGGAAAGGCCAGTCCCCATGCGAGTTTGCTCGGGGGCCTCTCGGGATTCCTCTCCGTCGATGCCCGGGGCCTAAGACCTTGTGTGGAGTCGTGCCGGAACCTGAGGATTCCCTCTCCAGTGCTGACATGGATCTTGGGGTACTTCCTGGAGTCTCCCCAGGGGAGTCAGTCCTCGTCTCGAGTGGGGGCATGCACGTGCGCTTTCCTCCCGAGCTGTAGCAGCAGTGTCACGCTTCCCGTTCGCGTGGATCAAGGGATCTGTGGCTTTCCCTCGCGGCTTTCCCACGAGGCTTTTCCCAGAGGCTTTCCCACAGGGCTTGTCCCAAGTGCCACCGTGGTGTGAGTCGATCCTCGGCTTGAAAGTCGAGGCAGTGCAGGGAAAACAGGTTTCCCTGGAATGGACTGAGACATCTGGGGGACTCTGGGAATGGTGGCACGACCCTGGAGTTCCTCTCGCCTTTCCTGTGGAGAGCGCCTCCTCTTGAGATGCGACGGGAACGCCGGGAATTCTTTCCCGACCACGCAGGGAAAGGATCCCTCCTCTCGAGCTAGGAGGCGAAAACGGGGCTCCTCTGGATGTGGGCGGGACTCTCGTGCTTCCTCTCGAAGTGGAGACGGGTATGTCGGGGAACTTCTTGAGTTCGCAAGCAATGGTGTGAAGGACCCTTTGTAAGTTCCAGAGTTTAGGTGTGATTAGCCTCGAGACGCCTCAGCAGGAAATGGGCTCATCTCGCCTGGAGGGGAGAACCTCCTGGATTTTCTCGAGTTGGCGGCAGGTGCTCTCGACTTACGACGGGGACCTCAGGGACCCGCTCTGGTGGCCTCAGGAAAGGCCAGTCCCATGCGAGTTGTCTCGGGGGCCTCTCGGATTCCTCTCCCGGTCGATGCCGGGGCCTAAGACCTTGTGTGGAGTCGGTGCCGGAACCTGAGGATTCCTCTCCAGTGCTGACATGGATCTTGGGGTACTTCTGGAGTCTCCCCAGGGGAGTCAGTCCTCGTCTCGAGTGGGGCATGCACGTGCGCTTTCCTCTCCGAGCTGTAGCAGCAGTGTCACGCTTCCCTTCGCGTGGATCAAGGGATCATGGGCTTTCCCTGGGGCTTTCCCACGAGGTTTTCCCACGAGGCTTTCCCACAGGGCTGTCCACAGTGCCACCGTGGTGTGAGTCGATCCTCGGCTTGAAAGTCGAGGCAGTGCAGGGAAAACAGGTTTCCCTGGAATGGACTGAGACATCTGGGGACTCTGGAATGGTGGCACGACCCTGGAGTTCCTCTCGCCTTTCCTGTGGAGAGCGCCTCCTCTTGAGATGCGACGGGAACGCCGGGAATTCTTTCCCCGACCACTGCAGGGAAAGGATCCCTCCTCTCGAGCTAGGAGGCGGAAAACGGGGCTCCTCTGGATGTGGCGGGACTCTCGTGCTTTCCTCTCGAGTGGAGACGGGTATGTCGGGGAACTTCTTGAGTTGCAGCAAGGGTGTGAAGGACCCTTTGGTAAGTTCCAGAGTTTAGGTGTGATTAGCCTCGAGACGCCTCAGCGGAAATGGGCCTCATCTCGCCTGGAGGGGAGAACCTCCTGGATTTTCTCGAGTTGCGGGCAGATGCTCTCGACTTACGACGGGGACCTCAGGGACCCGCTCTGGTGGCCTCAGGAAAGGCCAGTCCCCATGCGAGTTGCTCGGGGGCCTCTGGGATTCCTCTCCCGTCGATGCCGGGGCCTAAGACCTTGTGTGGAGTCGGTGCCGGAAACCTGAGGATTCCTCTCCAGTGCTGACATGGATCTTGGGTGTACTTCTGGAGTCTCCCAGGGGAGTCAGTCCTCGTCTTCGTGTGGGGCATGCACGTGCGCTTTCCTCCTTGAGCTGTAGGCAGCAGTGTCACGCTTCCCTTCGCGTGGATCAAGGATCTGTGGTCTTTCCCTCGAGGCTTTCCCACCGAGGGCTTTCCCACGAGGCTTTCCCACAGGGCTGTCCCACGTGCCACCGATTGGTGTGAGTCGATCCTCGGCTTGAAAGTCGAGGCAGTGCAGGGAAAACAGTGTTTCCCTGGAATGGACTGAGACATCTGGGGGACTCTTGGAATTGGTGGCCACGACCCTGGAGTTCCTCTCGCCTTTCCTGTGGAGAGCGCCTCCTCTTGAGATGCGACGGGAACGCCGGGATTCTTTCCCCGACCACGCAGGGAAGGATCCCTCCTCTCGAGCTAGGAGTGGAAACGGGGCTCCTCTGGATGTGGGCAGGACTCTCGTGCTTCCTCTCGAGTGGAGACGGGTATGTCGGGGAACTTCTTGAGTTGCAGCAAGGGTGTGAAAGACCCTTTCGAAGTTCCAGAGTTTAGGTGTGATTAGCCTCGAGATGCTCAGAGGAAATGGGCCTCATTTAGCCTGGAGGGGAGAACCTCCTGGATTTTCTCGAGTTGCAGCAGGTGCTCTCGACTTACGACGGGGACCTCAGGGACCCGCTCTGGTGGCCTCAGGAAAGGCCTGTCCCATGCGAGTTGCTCGGGGACCTCACGGGATTCCTCTCCGTCTATGCCGGGGCTAAGATCTTCTGTGGAGTCGGTGCCGGAACCTGAGCATTCCTCTCCAGTGCTGACATGGATCTTCGGGTACTTCTGCAGTCTCCCCAGTGGAGTCAGTCCTCGTCTCCAGCGGGGGCGTGCACGTGCCCTTTCCTCCGATCTGAAGCGCGGTGTCGCGCTTCCCTTCGCGTGGATCAAGGATCTGTGGCTTTCCCTCGAGCTTTCCACGAGGCTTTCCACGAACGAGGCTTTCCCACAGGGCTGTCCACGTGCCACCGTGGTGTGAGTCGATCCTCGGCTTGAAAGTCGAGGCAGTGCAGGGAAAACAGGTTTCCCTGGAATGGACTGAGACATCTGGGGACTCTGGGAATGTGGCACGACCCTGGAGTTCCTCTCGCCTTTCCTGTGGAGAGCGCCTCCTCTTGAGATGCGACGGGAACGCCGGGAATTCTTTCCCGAACACGCAGGGAAAGGATCCCTCCTCTCAGGCTAGGAGGCAGAAACGGGGCTCCTCTGGATGTGGGCGGGACTCTCGTGCTTCCGCTCAAGTGGAGCCGCGTATGTCGGGGAACTTCTTCAGTTGCAGCAAGGGTGTGAAGGACCCTTTGGAAGTTCCAGATGTTAGAATTGATTAGCCTCGAGACGCTCAGCGGAAATGGGCCTCATCTCGCCTGGAGCGAGAATCTCCTGTATTTTCTAGAGTTGCGGCAGGTGCTCTAACTTACGACGGGGACCTCAGGGACACGCTCTAGTGGCCTCAGAAAAGGCCAGTCCCCATGCGAGTTGCTCGGGGCCTCTCGGGATTCCTCTCCCATCGATGCCCGGGCCTAAGATCTTGTGTGGAGTCGGTACCGGAACCTGAGGATTCCTCTCCAGTGCTGACATGGATCTTGGGGTACTTCTGGAGTCTCCCCAGGGGAGTCAGTCCTCGTCTCGAGTGGGGGCATGCACATGCGCTTTCCTCCCGAGCTGTAGCAGCAGTGTCACGCTTCCCTTCGCGTGGATCAAGGGATCTATGGCTTTCCAAGGAGGCTTTCCCACGAGGTTTTCCACGAGGCTTTACCACAGTGCTGTTCCACGTGCCACCGTGGTGTGAGTCGATCCTCGTCTTGAAAGTCGAGGCAGTGCTGGGAAAACAGGTTTTCCTGGAATGGACTGAGACAGCTGGGGTCTCTGGGAATGGTGGCACGACCCTGGAGTTCCTCTCGTCTTCCTGTGGAGAGCGAGTCCTCTTGAGATGCGACGGAAATGCCGGGAAATTTTTCCCGACCACGCAGGGAAAGGATCCCTCCTCTTGAGCTATGAGACGGAAACGGGGCTCTTCTGGATGTGGCTGGGACTCTCGTGCTTCCTCTCAAGTGGAGAGGGGTATGTCGGGGAACTTCTTGAGTTGCAGCAAGGGTGTGAAGAACCCTTTGGAAGTTCCAGATGTTAGAATTGATTAGCCTCGAGACGGCTCAGCGAAATGGGCCTCATCTCGCCTGGAGGGGAGAACCTCCTGTATTTCTCGAGTTGCGGCAGATGCTCTCAACTTACGACGGGGACCTCAGGGACCCGCTCTAGTGGCCTCAGGAAAGGCCAGTCCCCATGTGAGTTGCTCAGGGCCTCTGGAATTCCTCTCCCGTCGATTCCGGGCCTAAGACATTGTGTGGAATCGGTGCCTGAACCTGAGGATTCCTCTCCAGTGCTGACATGGATCTTGGTTACTTCTGGAGTCTCCCCAGGGGAGTCAGTCCTCGTCTCGTGTGGGGGCATGCAGCTGCGCTTTCCTCCCGAGCTGTAGCAGCACTGTCAAGCTTCCATTCGCGTGGATCAAAGCATCTGTGGCTTTCCCTCGAGGCTTTCCCACGAGACTTTCCCACGAGGCTTTCCCACCAGGCTTTCCCACAGGGCTGTCCCACGTGCCACCGAGGTGTGAGTCGATCCTCGGCTTGAAAGTCGAGGCAGTGCAGGGAAAACAGGTTTCCCTGGAATGGACTGAGACATCTGGGGACTCTGGGAATGGTGGCAAGACCCTGGAGTTCCTCTCTCCTTTCCTGTGGAGAGCGCCTCCAATTGAGATGCGACGGGAACGCCGGGAATTCTTTCCCGACCACGCAGGGAAAGATCCCTCCTCTCGAGCTATGAGGCGGAAACGGGCTCCTCTGGATGTGGGCGGGACTCTCGTGCTTCCTCTCGAGTGGAGACGGGTACGTCGGGGAACTTCTTGAGTTGCAGCAATGGTGTGAAGGACCCTTTGAAAGTTCCAGAGGTTAGGTGTAATTAGCCTGGGACGCCTCAGAGGAAATGGGCCTCATCTCCCCTGGAGGGGAGAACCTCCTGCTTTTCTCGAGTTGGTGCAGGTGCTCTCGACTTACGACGGGGACCTCAGGGACCCGCTCTGGTGGCCTCAGGTAAGGCCAGTCCCCATGCGAGTTGCTCGGGGGCCTCTCGGGATTTCTCTCCGTCGATGCCGGGTCTAAGACCTTGTGTGGAGTCGGTGCCGGAACCTGAGGATTCCTCTCCAGTGCTGACATAGATCTTGGGGTACTTCTGGAGTCTCCCCAGGGGAGTCAGTCCTCATCTCGAGTGGAGGCATGCACGTGCGCTTTCCTCCCAAGCTGTAGCAGCAGTGTCACGCTTCTCTTTCGCATGGATCAAGATCTGTGGCTTTCCCTCGAGGATTTCCCTAAGGGCTGTGCCAAGTGCCACCGTGGTGTGAGTGGATCCTCGTCCTGAAAGTCGAGGCAGTGTAGGGAAACAGGTTTCCCTGGAATGGACTGAGACATCTGGGGGACTCTGGGAATGGTGCACGAATCTGGAGTTCCTCTCGCCTTTCCTGTGGATAGCGCCTCCTCTTGAGATGAGTCGGGAACTCCGGGAATACTTGACCCGACCACTCAGTGAAAGGATCCCTCCTCTCGAGCTAGGGAGGCAGTAACGGGGCTACTCTGGATGTGGGCGGGACTCTCGTGCTTCCTCTCGAGTGGAGAGGGGTATTTCGGGGAACTTCTGAGTTGCAGCCAGGGTTTGAAGGCCCGTTTGTTAGTTCCAGACGCTTGTTGATAAGCCTCGAGACGCCTCATCGGATATGGGCCACATCTCGCCTGGAGGGGAGAACCTCCTGGATTTTCTCGAGTTGCAGCAGGAGCTCTCGACTTACGACTTGGACCTCAGAGACCCGCTCTGTTGGCCTCATGAAAGGCCAGTCCCCATGCAAGTTGCTCGTGGCACTCTCCACAGGAAACGCGGAACTCCAGTGTCGTGCCACCATTCCCAGAGTTCCACAGATGTCTCAGTCCATTCCAGGGAAACCTGTTTTCCTTGCACTGCCTTGACTTTCAAGCCTAGGATCGACTCACACCACGGTGGCACGTGGGACAGCCCACTGGGAAAGCCTCGTGGGAAAGCCTCGAGGGAAAGCCACAGATTCCTTGATCCACGCGAAGGGAAGCATGACACTGCTAGGGATCCACTCCCCTGGGGAGTCACTCTGGTGGCCTCAGGAAAGGCCAGTCCCCATGCGAGTTGCTCGGGGCCTCTCGGGATTCCTCTCTCGTCGATGCCGGGGCCTAAGATCTTGTTTGGAGTCGGTGCCCGGAACCTGAGGATTTCTGTCCAGTGCTGACATGGATCTTGGGTACTTCTGGAGTCTCCCCAGGGGAGTCAGTCCTCGTCCCGAGTGGGGCATGCACGTGCGCTTTCCTCCAGAGCTGTAGCAGCAGAGTCTCGCTTCCCTTCGCGTGGATCAAGGGATCTGTGGCTTTCCCTCGAGACTTTTACCACGAGGCTTTCCCACGGGGCTTTCCCATAGGGCTGTCCCTCGTGCCACCGTGGTGTGAGTCGATGCTCGGCTTGAAAGTCGAGGCAGTGCAGGGAAAAAACATTTCCCTGGAATGGACTGAGACATCTGTGGGACTCAGGTAATGGTGTCACGACCCTGGAGTTCCCCTCGTCTTTCCTGTCGAAAGAGCCTCCTCTTGAGATGCGACCGGAACGCCGGGAATTCTTTCCCGAACACGCAGGGAAAGGATCCTCCTCTAAGCTAGGAGGCGGACACGGGGCTCCTCTGGATGTGGGCGGGACTCTCGAGCTTCCTCTCGAGTGGAGACGGGTATGTCGGGGAACTTTTTTAGTTGCAGTAAGGATGTGAAGGACCCTTTGTAAGTTCCAGAGGTTAGGTGTGATTGGCCTCAAAACGCCTCAGTGGAAATGGGCCTCATCTCGCCTGGAAGGGAGAACCTCCAGGATTTTCTCGAGTTGCGATAGGTGCTCTCGACTTACGACGGGGACCTCAGGTACCTGCTCTTGTGGCCTTTGAAAGTCCAATCCTATGCGAGTTGCTCGGGGCCTCTCGGGATTCCTCTCCCGTCGATGCCGGGCCTACGATCTCGTGTGGAGTGGGTGCCGGAACCTGAGGATTCCTCTCCAGTGCTGACATGGATCTTGGGGTACTTCTGGAGTCTCCCCAGGGGAGTCAGTCCTCCGTCTCGAGTGGGGGCATGCACGTGCGATTTCCTCCGAGCTGTAGCAGCATTGTCGCGCTTCCCTTCGGGTGGATCAAGGATTGATGTGGCTTTCCCTTGAGGCTTTCACACGAGCTTTCCGCACGAGGCTTTTCCCACAGGGCTGTCCCACGTGCCACCG
>NW_017214899.1:0-14333 GCF_001704415.2 Capra hircus
AGGCTGTTGCACCACTTCAGGGTCCCCCCGAGAGGAACAGGCGCCCTGTGGCCCCCTAGGTCCGATATGCAGGTTAACACACAGGGTGTGTCCCCATAGAGCCAAGAATTTTCCTGACAGACCTAGGCTCACGAGAGCTCTCCTACAGGGCAAAAGGGGTAGAACAGACTGTGGATGTGACTCTGCCTTTCCCAGCGAGCATGGGGCCCTCCCTACGGCCCCGGGCTCCAGGGAAAATTGTCCCTGAAAAATGACCTCCAAGAAGCGCTTTTCCAGCAGGCTGGGATGCAGAGTTCACAGGATGCGGGGAAAGTGATCGTCCTTCAGGGAAGAAGAGGCAGCCACCCAGTGTGTGTTTGCAAGCCTGTATTTGGAAGAAACTGGTTAGCTCCTTCAAGGGGAGACCTCCAGGTCTGCTCAGAGGACCGAAATTCCAGAGGCAGCACCATGCATCTCCCCTGTCCTTTCTGAGCCTTGGAAAGACATTCCTAGCTTATAGCGGTATTGCTCATGAAGAAGCAGGATGCAGGAATGTGTCAGACATGACTGGGTGCCTTCCTGGTTCAGCTCCGTGAGGGGCCTTTCCACTCAGAGTAGGTCCCATGCCTCCTTGGGGAGGAAGTGGGGCCCGCTTGCCTCCAAATTGCCAAAGGCTGGAACAAAGCTAGTTCTATCAGAGGTAAGAAAAGAGCAATTGGATGGATGTGGAAGCTGTTGCTGGGCCGCACTGCTTCAGGCCCCCCACCCCTCCGCCCCCGAGAGAAACAGGCGCCCTGTGGCCCCTAGGTCCTGGATGCAGTTTCACACATAGAATGTGTCCCCATAGGAGCCAAGAATTTTCCTGACAGACCTAGGCTCACTAGAGCTCTCCTACAGAGCAAAGGGGATGGGACAGATGTGTGGCTGTGGCTCTGCCTTTCCCTGGGAGTGTGGAGCCGCTCCCTATGGCCCCGGGCTCCAGAGGAAATTGCCCCTGAATAATGACCTCCAAGAAGCGCTTTTCCAACTGGCTGAGACGTGGAGTTCTCAGGATGCAGGGAAAGCGAGTGTCCTTCGGGGAAGCAAAGGCAGTCACCTGTTATCATGACTTACTAGAATAGTAGGTACCTTCTCCGGTTGGGCAGAGGCCTTCCCTACCTGATCTGAAAAAGAAAATGAAGTAGCTCGCTGATTTGAGAAATAATTCCCAGACTTGGGTTTCCAACCAGTATAGAATCCGACAATGGCCCTGTCTTTGTAGCCGCGTTAATTAACAGGTATGTGAAGCTCTAAATATCAGTGGAAATTACATACAGCATATAGGCCCCAGTGTTCTGGAATGGTGGAAAGAAACAACCAAACTCTTGAAGAGACACTTTCAAAATGGATCATAGAGACTGACTGTACATGGATGGGCTTGCTTCCGGCAGACTTACTCATATTACGGGTAACCGCACGTTCCCACAGTTGTTGTCCTTATGAAATTTTCTATGGGAGACCCCCTCCCACAGTGAGGCAAGGTGTTAGCAGATTTGCCACAAGTAAGGGGGTGGGATTTCACAGCAGATGGAACAATTAGGTAAGGTAATAAATCAGGTAACTAAGTTTGTATAAAAAAGAATCTCATTCCCCCTTGAGGAACAGATTCATGAATTTGTGCTCAGTGATCAGGTGTGGCTCAATGACTGGAAACACAATTCCTTGGCCTGACATCGGAAAGGTCCTTATACTGTTGTTTTAGCCACAATTCTGAAAGAGATGGGAATACCAGACCACCTAACCTGCCTCTTGAGAAATCTGGATGAAGGTCAGGAAGCAACAGTTAGAGCAGGACATGGAACAACAGACTGGTTCCAAAAAGGAAAAGGAGTATGTCAAGGCTGTATATTGTCACCCTGTTTATTTAACTTCTATGCAGAGTACATCATGAAAAATGCTGGGATGGAAGATACATAAGCTGGAATCAAGATTGCCGGTAGAAATATCAATCAACTTAGATATGCAGATGACACCACCATTATGGCAGAACGTGAAGAGGAACGGGTATGTCGGGGAACTTCTTGAGTTGCAGCAAGGGTGTGAAGGACCCATTGGAAGTTCCAGAGGTTAGGTGTGGTTAGTCTCGAGATGCCTCAGCGGAAATGGGCCTCATGTCGCCTGGAATGGAGAGGCTCCTGGATATTCCCGAGTTTCAGCAGGTGCTCTCGAGTTACGACGGGGATTCAGGGACCCGCTCTGGCGGCCGCAGGAAAGGCCAGTTATCATGCGTGTTGCTAGGGGGCCTCTCGTGATTCCTCTCCCGTCGATGCCGGGGCCTAAGACCTTGTGTGGAGTCGGGGCCGGAAGCTGAGGATTCCTCTCCAGGTGCTGACATGGATCTTGGGGTACTTCTGGAGTCTCCACAAAGGAGTCAGGCCTCGTCTCGAGTGGGGGCATGCAGCGTGCCTTCCTCCCATGCTGTAGCAGCAGTGTCACGCTTCCCGCTTGCGTTGGACCAAGGGATCTGTGGCTTTCCCTCGAGTCTTTCCCACGAGGCTTTCCCACAGGGCTGTCCCACGTGCCACGGTGGTGTGAGTCGATCCTCGGCGTGAAAGCCGAGGCAGTGCAGGGAAAACAGGTTCCTGTGAAACGGACTGAGACATCTGGGGGAGTCTTGGAATGGCGGCACGACTCTGCAGTTCCTCTCCCCTTTCCTTTGGAGAGCGCCTCCTCTTGAGATGCGATGGGAATGCCGGGAATTCTTTCCCGACCAAGCAGGTAAAGGATCCTTCCTCTCGAGCTACGAGCCGGAAACGGAGCTCCTCTGCATGTGGCCGGGACCCTCGTGCTTCCTCTTGAGTGGAGACGGGTATGTCGGGGAACTTCTTGAGTTGCAGCATGGCTGTGAAAGACTCTTTGGAAGTTCCAGAGGTCAAGTGTGATTAGCCTCGAGACACCTCAGTGGAAATGGGCCTCATCTCGCCTGGAGGGGAGAACCTCCTGGATTTTCTCGAGTTGCGGCAGGTGCTCTCGACATACGACCGTGACCTCAGGGACAGTGTAGCAGATGTGTCACGCTTCCCGTCGCGGGGATCAAGGGATCTGTGGCTTTCCCACGAGGCTTTCCCACAGGGCTGTCCCACGTACCAGGTGTGAGTGATCCTCGGCGTGAAAGTCGAGGCATTGCGGGGAAAACAGCCTTCCCTGGAATAGACTGAGACATCTGGGGGACTCTGGGAATGTTGGCAAGACCCTGGAGTTCCTCTCGCCTTTCCTGAGGAGAGCGCCTCCTCTTGAGATGCGACGGGAACGCCGGGAATTCTTTCCCGAACACGCAGGGAAAGGATCCCTCCTCTCAAGCTATGAGGCGGAAACGGGGTTCCTCTGGATGTGGGTGGGACTCTCGTGCTTTCCCTCGAGTGGAGACAGGAATGTCGGGGAACGTTTTGAGTTGCAGCAAGGGTGTGAAGGACCCTTTGGAAGTTCCTGAGGTTAGGTGTGATTACCTCGAGACGCCTCAGAGGAAATGGGCCTCATCTCGCCTTTAGCGGAAAACCTTCTGGATTTTCTCGAGTTGCGGCAGGTGCTCTCGATGTACGACGGCTATTTCAGGGACCCGCTCTGATGGCCTCAGGAAAGGCCATTCCCCATGCGAGTTGCTCGGGGGCCTCTCGGGATTCCTCTCCCGTCGATGCCGGGGCCTAAGACCTTGTGTGGAGTCGGTTCCGGAACTTGAGGATTCCTCTCCAGTGCTGACATGGATCTTGGCGTCCTTAAAGGCGAGATGAGGCCCATTTCCTGAGGCTCGAGGCTAATCACACCTAACCTCTGGAACTTCCAAAGGGTCCTTCACACCCTTGCTGCAACTCAAGAAGTTCTCCGACATACCCGTCTCCACTCGAGAGTATTAACATCTTCCCTCCCACTTTCAGAGGAGCACCGTTTCCACCTCATAGCTCGAGAGGAGGGATCCTTTCCCTGCGTGGTCTGGAAAGCATTCCCGGCGTTCCAGTCGCATCTCAAGAGGAGGCCCTCTCACAGGAAAGGCGAGAGAAACTCCAGGGTCGTTCCACCATTCCCAGAGTCCCCCCATGTCTCTGTCAATTCCAGGGAAACCTGTTTTCCCTGCACTGCCTCGACTTTCAAGCCGAGGATCGACTCACACCACGGTGGCACGTGGGACAGCCCTGAGGAAAATCCTCGTGGGAAAGCCTCGAGGGAAAGCCACAGATCCCTTGATCCACGCGACGGGAAGTGTGACACTGCTGCTACAGTTCGTGAGGAAAGCTCACGTGCATGCACCCACACGAGATGAGCACTGACTCCCCAGGGGAGACTCCAGAAATACGCCCAAGACCCATGTTCAGCACTGGGGAGGAATCCTCAGGTTCGGCCCCGACTCCACACAAGTCTTAGGCCCCAACATCGACGGGAGAGGAATCCCGAAAGGCCCCCTTGCAACTCCCATGGGCACTGGCCTTTCTGAGGCCACCAGAGCGGGTCCCTGAGGTCCCCGTCTTAACTCGAGAGACCCTGCCCAACTCTAGAAAATCCAGGAGGTTCTCCGCTCCAGGCGAAGATGGAGGCCCATTTCCTCTGAGGCGTCTGGAGGCTCATCACACCTAAACTCTGGAAATTCAAAAGGGTCCTTGCTGCAACTCAAGCAGTTCCCCCGACATACCCGTCTCCACTAGAGAGGAAGCACGAGGGTCCCGCCCACATCCAGAGGAACCCCGTTTCCGCCTGGCAGCTTGAGATGAGGGATCCTATCCTGCTTAGTCAGGAAAGATTTTTCGGCGTTCCCAGTGGCCATCTCAAGAGTAAGGGCTCTCCAATAGGAAAGGCGAGAGGAACTCCAGGGTCGTGCCACCATTCCAAGAGTCCCCCAGATGTCTCAGTCCATTTCAGAGGAACCTGTTTTCCCCTGCACTGCCTCGACTTTCAACGCCGAGATATCGCACTCACACCAATGGTGGCACGTGGGACAGCCCTGTGGGAAAGCCTCGTGGGAAAGCTCGAGGAAAGCCACAGATCCCTTGATCCCCGCGACGGGAAGCGTGACACACCTGCTACACTGTCCTGAGGTCACGTCGTATGTCGAGAGCACCTGCCGCAACTCGAGAAAATCCAGGAGGTTCTCTGCTTCAGTCGAGATGAGGCCCATTTTCTCTGCCGGCGTCTCGAGAGTAATCACGCCTAAACTCTGGAACTTCCAAAGGGTCCTACACACCCTTGCTACAACTCAAGAAGTTCCCCGACATACCCGTCTCCACTCCAGAGGAAGCACGAGGGTCCGGCCACCTCCAGAGGAGCTCCGTTTCCTCCTCCAAGCTCGAGATGAGGGATCCTTCTCTGCTTCCTCGGGAAAGAATTTCCGACGTTTCCGACGCATCTCAAGAGGAGGCGCGCTGCACAGGAAAGGCGAGAGGAACTCATGGGTCGTGCCACCATTCCAAGAGTCCCCCAGATGTCTCAGTCCATTCCAGAGGATCCTGTTTTCCCTGCACTGCTTCGACTTGCACGGCGAGGATCGCGGTGGCAGAGGCGAGGATCGCGGTGGTACGTGGGAGAGCCCTGTGGGAAAGCCTCGTCTGAAAGCCTCGAGGGAAAGCCACAGATCCCTTGATCCACGCGATGGGAAGCGTGACACTGCTGCTACAGCAAGGGAGGAAAGCGCACGTGCATGCCCCCACTCGAGACGAGGACTGACTCCCCTGGGGAGACTCCAGAAGTACCTCAAGATGCATGTCAGCCCTGGAGAGGAATCTTCAGGTTCTGGCCCCGACTCCACACAAGGTCTTAGGCCCTGGCATCGACGGGAGAGGAATAGCGACACGCCCTCTAGCAACTCGCATGGGGACTGGCCTTTACTGAGGTCACCAGAGCGGGTCCATGAGGTCCCCGTCGTAAGTCGAGAGCACCTGCTCGCAACTCGGGAAAATCCAGGAGGTCTCTCCACTCCAGGCGAGATGAGGCCCATTTCCACTGAGGCGTCTCGAGACTAATCACACCGTAACCTCTGGAACTTCCAAAGGGTCCTTCACACGCCTTGCTGCAACTCAAGAAGTTCCCCGACATACCCGTCTCCATTCAAGAGGAAGCACGAGCGGTCCCGGCCACATCCAGAGGAGCTCCGTTTCCGCCTCGTAGCTCGAGATGAGGGATCCTTTCCCTGCTTGGTCGGGAAAGAATTCCCGGCATTCCATCGCATCTCAACGGGAGGCGCTCTCCAAATGAAAGGGGAGAGGAACTGCAGGGTCGTGCCACCATTCCGAGACTCCCCGAGACGTCTCAGTCCATTCCACAGGAACTTGTTTTCCCTTCACTGCCTCGGCTTTCACGCCGAGGATCGACTCACACCACCGTGGCACGTGGGGACAGCGCTGTGGGAAAGCCTCGTGGGAAAGACTCGAGGGAAAGCCACAGATCCCTTGGTCCACGCAAGGGGAAGCGTGACACTGCTGCTACAGCATGGGAAGAATGGGCACGCTCATGCCCCCACTCGAGACGAGGCCTCACTCCCTTGTGGAGACTCCTAGAAGTACCCCAAAATCCATGTCAGTACTGGAGAGGAATCCTCAGGTTCCGGCCCCGACTCCACACAAGGTCTTAGGCCCCGGCATCGACGGGAGAGGAATCACGAGAGGCCCCCTAGCAACACGCATGATGACTGGCCTTTCCTGTGGCCGCCAGAGCGGGGTCCCTGAAGTCCCCGTCGTTAACTCGAGAGCACCTGCTGAAACTAGGGAATATCCAGGAGCCTCTCCATTCCAGGCGACATGAGGCCCATTTCCGCTGAGGCATCTCGAGACTAACCACACCTAACCTCTGGAACTTCCAAAGGGTCCTTCACACCCTTGCTGCAACTCAAGAAGTTCCCCCGACATACCCGTTCCTCTTCACATTCTGCCATAATGGTGGTGTCATCTGCATATCTAAGTTTATTGATATTTCTACCGGCAATCTTGATTCCAGCTCATGTATCTTCCATCCCAGCATTTTTCATGATGTACTCTGCATATAAGTTAAATAAACAGGGTGACGATATACAGCCTTGACATACTCCTTTTCCTTTTTGGAACCAGTCTGTTGTTCCATGTCCTGCCCTAACTGTTGCCTCCTGACCTTCATCCAGATTTCTCAAGAGGCAGGTTAGGTGGTCTGGTATTCCCATCTCTTTCAGAATTGTGGCTAAGACAACAGTATAAGGACCTTTCCGATGTCAGGCCAAGGAATTGTGTTTCCAGTCATTGAGCCACACCTGATCACTGAGCACAAATTCATGAATCTGTTCCTCAAGGGGAATGATATTCTTTTTTATACAAACTTAGTTACCTGATTTATTACCTTACCTAATTGTTC
This sequence comes from Capra hircus, assembly GCF_001704415.2. NCBI lineage: Eukaryota > Metazoa > Chordata > Mammalia > Artiodactyla > Bovidae > Capra > Capra hircus. The sequence goes on from NW_017214899.1 coordinate 7,321, forward strand.
CATCTGCTGTGAAATCCCACCCCCTTACTTGTGGCAAATCTGCTAACACCTGCCTCACTGTGGGAGGGGGTCTCCCATAGAAATTTCATAAGGACAACAACTATGGGAACGTGCGCGTAACCCATAATATGAGTAAGTCTGCCGGAAGCAAGCCCATCCATGTACAGTCAGTCTCTATGATCCATTTTGAAAGTGTCTCTTCAAGAGTTTGGTTGTTTCTTTCCACCATTCCAGAACACTGGGGCCTATATGCTGTATGTAATTTCCACTGATATTTAGAGCTTCACATACCTGTTAATTAACGCGGCTACAAAGACAGGGCCATTGTCGGATTCTATACTGGTTGGAAACCCAAGTCTGGGAATTATTTCTCAAATCAGCGAGCTACTTCATTTTCTTTTTCAGATCAGGTAGGGAAGGCCTCTGCCCAACGCGAGAAGGTACCTACTATTCTAGTAAGTCATGATAACAGGTGACTGCCTTTGCTTCCCGAAGGACACTCGCTTTCCCTGCATCCTGAAACTCCACGTCTTCAGCCAGTTGGAAAAGCGCTTCTTGGAGGTCATTATTCAGGGGCAATTTCCCCTGGAGCCCGGGGCCTAGGGAGCGGCTCCACACTCCCAGGGAAAGCAGAGCCACAGCCACACATCTGTCCATCCCCTTTGCTCTGTAGGAGAGCTCTAGTGAGCCTAGGTCTGTCAGGAAAATTCTTGGCTCCTATGCGGACACATTCTATGTGTGAAACTGCATCCAGGACCTAGGGGCCACAGGGCGCCTGTTCTCTCGGGGCGGAGGGGTGGGGGGCCTGAAGCAGTGCGGCCAGCAACAGCTTCCACATCCATCCAATTGCTCTTTTCTTACCTCTGATAGAACTAGCTTTGTTCCAGCCTTGACAATTTGGAGGCAAGCGGGCCCACTTCCTCCCAAGGAGGCATGGGACCTACTTTTGAGTGAAAGGCCCCTCACGGAGCTGAACCCAGGAAGGCCACCCAGTCATGTCTGACACATTCCTGCATCCTGCTTCTTCATGAGCAATACCGCTATAAGCTAGGAATGTCTTTCAAGGCTCAGAAAGGACAGGGGAATGCATGGTGCTGCCTCTGGAATTTCGGTCCTCTGAGCAGACCTGGAGGTCTCCCCTTGAAGAAGCTCACCAGTTTCTTCCAAATACAGGCTTGCAAACACACACTGGGTGGCTGCCTCTTCTTCCCTGAAGCACGATCACTTTCCCCGCATCCTGTGAACTCTGCATCCCAGCCTGCTGGAAAAGCGCTTCTTGGAGGTCATTTTTCAGGACAATTTTCCCTGGAGCCCGGGCCGTAGGGAGGGGCCCCCCATGCTCGCTGGGGAAAGGCAGAGTCACATCCACAGTCTGTTCTACCCCTTTTGCCCTGTAGGAGAGCTCTAGTGAGCCTAGGTCTGTCAGCGAAAAATTCTTGGCTCCTTACATGGGACACACCCTGTGTGTTAACCTGCATATCGGACCTAGGGGCCACACAGGGCCCTGTTCCTCTCGGGGGGACCCTGAAGTGGTGCGGCCCAGCAACAGCCTGAACATCCATCCCGATTGCTCTTTTCCTTCCTTCTGATAGAGCTAGCTTTTGCTTCTCGCTTTGGCATTTCGGAAGCCAGCGGGAGCCCCACCGCTGTTGTCCTGGGTCTATTGGAGGTACCAGGTTATTGGACCCCAGCATGGCACCCGACCCCCTCAGACACACTCCCGCAGCCTCCTTCCCCATGGGCAGACTGTTCTGACCTAGGAATGTGTTCCCAAGGCTCAGAAAATGCAGGGAGACACACGGCCCTGACTCTGGAACTGAGGCCGTTGGAGCAGGCCTGGAGGTCTGACGTCTGAGACGCCAAACACTTGCTGCAAGATACAGGTGTGAAAACACACTCTCTGGGGCTGCCTTTCCTTCCTCCAAGGAAGAGACTTTTCCAGTCTCCTCCGTGCTGAGTCATACAAGGCTGAAAGTCTGGCTTCGAGGGCATTTCTCAGCGGCAATGGCCCCTGAGGCCCTGCACCCAGGGAGGGATCCTACCCTCCAGGGGAAGTCAAAGCAACCTCCAAACAGCTGTTCTTCATGTTTCCTCTGCAGGAGGGAGCTAGTGAGCCCAGCGTCTGTCTGGAACGTTCTTGGATCCTGCGGGGAAATCATCCTGGGAGCCCACCTGGATACCAGTCGTAGGGGCTAAAATTCGCATTTTCCTTCCTTGGAGCCCTAACGCAGTACAGCCTAGCAACTGCTTGAAAATCCATCCTGTTGCTGTTTTCTTCCCTCTGACAGAGCGAGCTTTGCTCCCCATTTTGGGATTTCAGAGCAAGGTGGTGGCCTGCAACTCCTTGCCTGGCGTCCATTGGAGGTGCAAGGTGCCCTCGACCAGGTGACCCCAGCATGACACCTGGCCCCCTCAGACACACTCCCGCAGCCTGCTTCCCCATGGGCAGGACTGCTCTCACCTAGGAATGTGTTTGCAAGGCCAGGAAACTGCAGGGAGACACAAGGCCCTGATTCTGGCATTGAGTCTGTTGGAACAGCCTGCAGGTCTTCTGTCTAACAAGCCAAACACTTGCTGCAAGATACAGGCCTGAAAACACACTCTTGGGCTGCCTTTCCTTCCTCCAAGGAAGAGAGTTTTCTCAGCCTCCTGTGGGCTGAGAGTCACACAGGGCTGAAAAGCACTTGCTGGGAGATTTTTTCATTGGCCATGGCCCCTGAGGCCCTGTGCTCAGGAGGGCTCCCTCCCTCCAGGGAAAGTCAAAGGAAGCTCCAAACGGCTGTTCAATCATGTTTCTGAGAGAGTCATTGCCAAGGCAGGTTTCTAAGAAGTTCAAGGGTCCCCAAGGAGAGAGGGCTCTAGAATTCTCAAGGAGGAAGAAGGACAAACTGTTTTCCCTCTACATTCCTTAGGATTATATAACAATCATGCATCCTTCTTGAGGACGGTCTCTGGAAAAAACCTTCTGGCTAATCCTGTTATCTAAAATGTCAATTATGGGAGTAGGTCTAGTGAGTCTTTACAACCTCCAGACATTCTTTTGCGTGTCATAACTTATTGGAGAGTATATAACTCCATTACTAACACTAGCAAGGGGTACGCTTTCTGCCCCTTGTGATGTCTCTGTCAGAAGCTTTCTCTATCTCCTTTATCCTTTAATAAAACTCTATTGCACAAAAGCTCTGAGCAATCAAGCCTCGTCTTGGGCCCTGGATTGAATTCGTCTCCTCCATAAGCCAAGAATCCCAGCATCTTTCGTGGTTCAGCAACAATATTTCATTTCCTCTGCAGGAGAGAGCTAGTGGCTTAGGTCTGTCTGGAACATTCTTGGATCCTGTGGGAAAATATCCTGTGCACACATCTGGATACTGGGCCTAGAGGCCAAAATTCGCATTTCTTTCCCGGGAGCCCTAACGTGGTGTGACTTAGCAACTGCTTGAAAATCCATCCCATTGCTGTTTTCCTCCTTCTGACAGAGCTAGCTTTGTTCCCTGCTTTGGGATATCTCAACCGAAGGGCCGGTCCATAGCTACTCGCCTGGGGCCCATTGGATGTGCAAGGTGCCCTCGACTAGGTGACCCTAGCATGGCACTCAGCCCGCTCAGACACACTCCCGAGGCTTCTTTCTCATGGGAAGCACTGCTCCAACCTAGGAATGTGTCTGCAATGCTTGGAAAGTGCAGTGAGACACACAGCCCTGACTCTGCAATTGAGGCCCTCAGAGCAAGCCTGCAGCTCTGATGTCTGAGAAGCAAAACACTTGCTGCAAAGAGAGGCCTGAAAACACACTCTCTGTGGATGACTTTCCTTCCTCTAAGGAAGATAGTTTTCCCGAGTCTCCTTGCTTCCTGAATGTCACACAGCTGGAATGCGCTTGCTTGGAGGTCGTGATTCAGTGGCAATGACCCCTGAGGCCCTTTGCCCAGGGAGGGCTCCCACACTCACAGGCAAATCAAAGCAACTTCCAAGTGAGTCAGCTCTTCACATCAAGTGGCCAAAGTATTGGAGTTTCAGGTTCAGTATTAGTCCTTCCAATGTATATTCAGACCTGATTTCCTTTAGGATGGAGTGGTTGCGTCTCCTTGTAGTCTAAGCGACCTACAAGCATCTTCTCCAACACCACAGTTCAAAAGCATCAAGTTTTCAGCTGTCACTTTCTTTATAGTACATCTTTCATATCCATCCATGACATATGGAAAAACCATAGCCTTGACTGGATGGATCTTTGTTGGCAAAGCAACGTCTCGGCTTTTTATTACGCTGTCTAGTTTGGTCATCACTTTTCTTCCAAGTCATAAATATGTTTTAAGTTCATGGAGGCAGCCATCACCTGCAGTGATTTCCAAGCCCCCAAAATAGTCTGCTGCTGTTTCCAATGTTTTCCCATCTATTTGCCATGAAGTGATGAGACTGGATGCAATGATTTTACTTTTCTGAATGCTGAGCTTTAAGCTAACTTTTTCACTCTCCTCTTTCACTTTCATCAGGAGACTCTTTAGTTCTTCTTCACTTTCTGCCATAAGGGTGGTGTCATCTGCATATCTGAGATTATTGATATTTCTCCCAGCAAACTGGATTCCAGCGTGTGCTTCCTCCAGCCCAGTGTTTCTCATGATGTACTCTGCATATAAGTTAAATAAGCAGGTGACAATATACAGCCTTGACATATTCCTTTTCCTATTTAGAACCAGTCTGTTGTTCCATGTCCAGTTCGAACTGTTTCTTCCTGACCTGCATACAGGTTTCTCAAGAGACAGGTCAGGTGGTCTGGTATTCCCATCTCTTTCAGAATTTTTCCCAGTTTATTGTGATCCACACAGTCAAAGGCTTTGGCATAGTCAATAAAGCAGAAATAGATGTGTTTTTTTTCTGGAACTCTCTTGCTTTTTGAATGATCCAGTGGATGTTGGCAGTTTGATCTCTGGTTTCTCTGCATTTTTTTAAATCCCTCTTGAACATTTGGAAGTTCACAGTTCATGTGAACTTGGAGAATTTTGAGCATTTTTACTAGTGTGTGAGATGAGTGCAATTGTGCAGCAGCTTGAATATTCTTTGTCATTGCCTTTCTTTGGGATTGGAATGAAAACTGACCTAATGACTAGGTGTTTTGAAGAAAAAAAAATCATTTTAACCCATTTTCTCTGAAGTGCAAGGCATATCATGGCCATCCCTGAATCATAAAGTCACCTTTTCTTTATGTAGTCATAGTTTCATGCCTAAATTATAGGCCAACTCGTGCTCAAATTGACTCTGATGTCAGGGGCAGATCAACTAAAAAAAAGCTTGGATTGTCCCTCTGGAGGAAAGTGAGATCTTGGTCCCACGAGAAGAATCTGAAGGGTTAAGGGAACTTGCAAGAGTGGGGAAAGCTTAGTCCATCCTACATGTACCAAAATCTTAAATAAGGCTTATTTACTTTACCGAAGTAAAAAAACAGATGATGAAAACAATTATAAATCAAGGAAAGGTAAAGAAACTCATAGTCTGTTATCAAAAATTGCATTCTAAGAAAACTTTGTTCTCTTAACCTAGAGAGGAGACTAAATTCCATCTGGTGCCAGCTTACCAGAAGACAAACAAACAAACAAACAAACAAATTATCGGTAAGCTTAAAAAAAGTATATTCCATATATCTTGAAGTAGCAGTATTTCTGCAAAGGCATCAGTGTGAAACCATAGAGGACATGGTTAAAACCTGATTAAATAGAAATTGACAATGTAATCTGGTCACTGCTGCGACTTGAAATGCTTTAATATGATAACTGGAATTATAACTGACAGCATTTGACCAGGACATATCAGATTTTCACGGATGTCACATAATTTCTAGGATATCTATATTAGGAACTGAAGGAATCTTTGAACCTAGGAAAGAAAACAACAGTCTCAAAGGCCCTTGCTGAATCATCTATCAGCAAGGAATGTCTTTGCAAGGATCGCAAAGTGAAGGGAAAATACACCGACCTGCCTCTGCAACTTCGGTCCTCTGAGCAGATCTGGAGGTCTCCCTTTGTATAAGCTAACCTGTTCCTTCCAAATAGAGGTTTGCAACACAAAACAAGTGGCCGCCTATTCTTCCCCGAAGGAGGCTCTCTTTCCCCACATCCTGCGAACTCCCTTTCCCAGCCTCCTGGAAAAGCGCTTCTTGCAGTTCCTTTCAGAAAATCCTATGGACGGAGAAGCCTGGTAGGCTGCAGTCCGTGGGGTCGCTGAGGGTCGGACACGACTGAGCGACTGCACTTTCATTTTCACTTTCATGCATTGGAGAAGGCAATGGCAACCCACTTACTGTCCTTGCCTGGAGAATCCCAGGGACGGGGAGCCTAGTGGGCTACCGTCTATGGCGTCGCACAGAGTCGAACACGACTGAAGCAACTTAGCAGCAGCAGCAGCAGCAGTTCCTTTCTTAGGGCAGTTATCCCTGAGATTGGGACCTGGAAAGGCAGAGCCACCTCCACACACACGTCTTTTCTGTCCCCTTTCCTCTGGAGGAGAGCTTTAGTGAGCCTAGGTCTGTCAGGAAAATTCTTGGCTTTGACGGGATCACACCCGGTGTGTGAACCTGCATACCCGACCTAGGGGCCACAGGCACCTGTTTTGCTCAAGCGGGTCCTGGAGGGGTGCAGCATAGCAAGAGCTTAAAAATCCATCCAATTTGTCTTTTTTTTTACCTCGGAGAGAACGAGTTTGCTCCACCTCCACCCTTTGGCAGTGTGGAGGGAAGAGGGCACCACCCTCTCCCAAAGGGGACATAGGGCCTACCAGGAGAGAAAGGCCCCTTGAGGAGCTGAGCCCAGGTAGGCAGCCAGTGATGTCAAGCACACTCCCGCTGCTTGCTTCTTCATGGGCACTCCCACGATCTGCTAGGAATGTCTTTGCAAGGATCTCAAAGGGAAGGGAGATACATGGCCCTGTCTCTGGAACTTCAGTCCTCTGAGCAGATCTGGAGGTCTTGAGTTGTAAGCAAATTCCTTCCAAATAGAGGCTTGCAAACACACCCCCGGTGGTTGCCT
>NW_017214900.1:0-14333 GCF_001704415.2 Capra hircus
CTCTCGAGCTAGGAGGCGGAAACGTGGCTCCTCTTGATGTGGGCGGCACTTTCCTGCTTCCTCTCGAGTGGAGACGGGTATGTCGGGGGGTACTTCTTGAGTTGCAGCAAGGGTGTGAAGGACCCTTTGGAAGTTCCAGAGGTAAGGTGTGATTAGCCTCGAGATACCTCAGCGAAATGGGCCTCATGTCGCCTGGAGGGGAGAACCTCCTGGATTTTCTCGAGTTGCGGCAGGTGCTCTCGACTTACGACGGGGACCTCAGGGACCCACTCTGGTGGCCTCAGGAAAGGCCAGTCCCCATGCGAGTTGCTCGGGGCCTCTCGGGATTCCTCTCCCGTCGATGCCGGGCCTAAGACCTTGTGTGGAGTCAGTGCCGGAACCTGAGGATTCCTCTCCAGTGCCAACATGGATCTTCGGGGACTTCTGTAGTCTCCCCAGGGCGTAAGTCCTCGTCTCGAGTGGGGGCATGCACGTGCGCTTTCCTCCCGAGCTGTAGCAGCAGTGTCACGCTTCCCTTTCGTGGATCAAGGGATCTGTGGCTTTCCCTCTAGACTTTCCCATGAGGCTTTCCCACGAGGCTTTCCCACAGTGCTTTCCCACGTGCCACAGTGTGTGAGTCGATCCTCGGCTTGAAAGTCGAGGCAGTGCAGGGAAACCAGGTTCCCTGGAATGGACTGAGACATCTGGGGGACTCTGGCAATGGTGGCACGAACCTGGAGTTCCTCTCGCTTTTCCTCTGGAGAGCGCCTCTCTTGAGATGCGACGGGAACGCCGCGAATTCTTTCCCACCACGCAGGGAAAGGATCAAACCTCTCGAGTTAGGAGGCGGAAACTTGGCTCCTCTTTGATGTGAGCGGCACTTTCCTGCTTCCTCTCGAGTGGAGACGGGTATGTCGCGGAACTTCTTGAGTTGCAGCAAGGGTGTGAAGGACCCTTTGGAAGTTCCAGAGGTAAGGGTGTGATTAGCCTCGAGATACCTCAGCGGAAATGGGCTTCATGTCGCTTGGAGGGGAGAACCTCCTGGATTTTCTCGAGTTGCGGCAGGTGCTCTCGACTTACGACGGGGACCTCAGGGACCCACTCTGGTGGCCTCAGGAAAGGCCAGTCCCCATGCGAGTTGCTCGGGGGCCTCTCGGGATTCCTCTCCCGTCGATGCCGGGGCCTAAGACCTTGTGTGGAGTCAGTGCCGGAACCTGAGGATTCCTCTCCAGTGCCGACATGGATCTTCGGGACTTCTGCATCTCCCCAGAGGGTAAGTACTCGTCTCGAGTGGGGGCATGCACGTGCGCTTTCCTCCCGAGCTGTAGCAGCAGTGTCACGCTTCCCTTTTCGTGGATCAAGGATCTGTGCTTTCCATCTAGACTTTCCCATGAGGCTTTCCCACGAGGCTTTCCCACAGGGCTTTCCCACGTGCCACGGTGGTGTGAGTCGATCCTCGGCTTTAAAGTCGAGGCAGTGCAGGGAAACAGGTTTTCCCAGGAATGGACTGAGACATCTGGGGGACTCTGGGAATGGTGGCACGACCCTGGAGTTCCTCTCGCCTTTCCTGTGGAGAGCGCCTCCTCTTGAGATGCGACGGGAAGCCGGGAATTCTTTCCTGACCACGCAGGGAACGTATCCCTCCTCTCGAGCTAGCAGGCGGAAACGGGGCCACTCTGGATATGGGCGGGACTCTCGGATTCCTCTTTGAGTGGACACGGGTATGTCGGGGAACTTCTTGAGTTGCAGCAAGGGTGTGAAGGACCCTTTGGAAGTTCCAGAGTTAAAGCGTGATTACCCCCTAGTTGCCTCAACGGAAATGGGCCTCATCTCGCCTGGAGGGGAGAACCTCCTGGATTTTTCTCGAGATGCGGCAGGTGCTTCTGACTTACGACCGGGACCTCAGGGATCCGCTCTGGTGGCCTCAGGAAAGGCCAGTCCCCATGCGAGTTGCTCTGGGGCCTATCGGGATTCCTGTCTCCTTCGATGCTGGGGCCTAAGACCTTGTGTGGAGTCAGTGCCGGAACCTGAGGATTCCTTTCCAGTGCAAACATGGATCTTAGGGTACTTCTGGAGTCTCCCCAGGGCAGTCAGTCCTCGTCTCGAGAGGGGGCATGCACGTGCGCTTTCCTCCCGAGCTGTAGCAGCAGTGTCGCGATTCCCTTTGCGTGGATCAAGGGATCAGGGTCTTTCCCTCGAGGCTTTCCCACGAGGCTTTCCCACAAGGCTGTCCCACGTGCCACCATGGTGTGAGTCGATCCTCGGCTTGAAAGCCGACGCACTGCAGGGAAAACAGCTTTCCCTGGAATGGACTGAGACATCCAGGGGACTCTGGGAATGGTGGCACGACCCTGGAGTTCCTCTCGCCTTTCCTGTGGAAAGTGCCTCCTCTTGAGATGCGACGGGAACGCCGGGAATTCTTTCCCGACCACGCAGGGAAAGGATCCCTCCTCTCGAGCTAGGAGGCGGAAACGGGGCTCCTCTGGATGTGGGCGGGACTCTCGTGCTTCCTCTCGAGTGGAGACGGGTATGTCGGGGATCATCTTGAGTTGCAGCATGGTTTTGAGGACCATTTGGAAATTCCAGAGGTTAGGTGTGATTAGCCTCGAGACACCTCTGCGGAAATGGCCTCAACTCGCCTTTAGGGGAGAACCTCCGGGATTTTCTCGAGTTGCGGCAGGTGCTCTCGACTTACATCGGGGACTCAGGGACCCGCTCTGGTGGCCTCAGGAAAGGACAGTACCCATGCGAGTTGCTTGGGCGCCTCTCGGATTCCTCTCCAGTCGATGCTGGGGCCTAAGACCTTGTGTGGAGTCGGTGCTGGAACCTGAGGTTTCCTTTTCAGTGCAGACATGGATCTTGGGTTACTTCTGGAGGCTCACCAGGGGAGTCAATCCTCGTCTCGAGTCAGGGCATGCAAGAGCGCTTTCCTCCCGAGCTGCAGCAGCAGTGTGGCGCTTCCTTCGCGTGGATCAACGGATCTGTGGCTTTCCCTAGAGGCTTTCCCACGAGGCCTTCCCACAGGGCTGTCCCACGTGCCACCGAGGTGTGAGTCGATCCTCGCTTGAAAGTCGAGGCAGTGCAGGGAAAACAGGTTTCCCTGGAATGGACTGACACATCTGGGGGACTCTGGGAATGTGGCACAACCCTGGAGTTCCTCTCGCCTTTCCTGTGGAGAGCGCCTCCACTTGAGATGTGACGGGAAAGCCGGGAATTCTTTCCCGACCACGCAGGGAAAGGATCCCTCCTCTCGAGCTAGGAGGCGGAAACGGGGCTCCTCTGGATGTGGGCAGGACTCTCGTGCTTCCTCTCGAGTGTAGTCTGGTATCTCGGGGAACTTCTTGAGTTGCAGCAAGGGTGTGAAGGACCCTTTGGAAGTTCCAGAGTTTAGGTGTGATTAGCCTCGAGACGACTCAGCGGAAATGGGCCTCATCTCGCCTGGAGGGGAGAACCTCCTGGATTTTCTCGAGTTGCGGCAGGTGCTCTCGACTTACGACGGGGACCTCAGGGACCCGCTCTGGTGGCCTCAGGCAAGGCCAGTCCCATGCGAGTTGCTCGGGGGCCTCTCGGTGGATGCCGTGGCCTAAGATCTTGCGTGGAGTAGGTGCCGGAACCTGAGGCATTCCTCTCAAGTGCTGAGATGGATCTTGGGGTACTTCTGGAGTCTCCCCAGGGGAGTCAGTCGTCGTCTCGAGTGGGGGAATGCACGTGCGCTTTCTCCGAGCGAAGCAGCAGTGTCACGCTTCCCTTCGTGTGGATCAAGGGATCAGGGGCTTTCCCTCGAGGCTTTTCCACGAGGCTTTCCCACGAGGCTTTCCCACAGGGCTGTCCCACGTGCCACCGTGGTGTGAGTCGATCCTCGGCTTGAAAGTCGAGGCAGTGCAGGGAAAACAGGTTTCCCTGGAATGGACTGAGACATCTGGGGGACTCTGGGAATGGTGGCACGACCCTGGAGTTCCTCTCGCCTTTCTTGTAGAGAGTGCCTCCTCTTGAGGTCGGACGGGAACGCCGGGAATGCTTTGCCGACACGAAGGGAAAGGATCCCTCCTCTCGAGCTAGCAGGCGGAATCCTGGCTCCTCTGGATGTGGGCGGGACTCTCGTGCTTCCTCTCGAGTGGAGACGGGTATGTCGGGGAACTTCTTGAGTTGCAGCAAGGGTGTGAAGAAACCTTTGGATGTTCCAGAGGTTAGGTGAATATCCTGGAGACGCCTCAGCGGAAATGGGCCTCAACTCGCCTGGAGGGGAGAACCTCCTGGATTTTCTCGAGTTGCGGCAGGTGCTCTCGACTTACGACGGGGACCTCAGGCACCCGCTCTTGTGGCCACAGGAAAGGCCAGTCCCCAAGCGAGTTGCTCGGTGGCCTCTCGGGTTCCTCTCCCGTCGAAGCCGGGGGCTTAAGACCTTGTGTGGAGTCTGTGCCAGAAACTGAGGATTCCTCTCCAGTGCTGACATGGATCTTGGGGTACTTCTGGAGTCTCTGCAGGGGAGTCAGTCATCGGCTCGAGTGGGGGCATGCACGTGCGCTTTCCTCCGGAGCTTTAGCAGCAGTGTGGCGCTTCCCTTCGCGTGGATCAAGGGATCTGTGGCTTTCCATCGAGGCTTTCCCACAAGGCTTTCCCACGAGGCTTCCCCACAGGGCTGTCCCACGTGCCACGGTGGTGTGAGTCGATCCTCGGCTTGAAAGTCGAGGCAGTGCAGGGAAAACAGGTTTCCCTGCAATGGCCTGAGAAATCAGGGGGACTCTGGGAATGGGGCCTGATCCTGGAGTTCCTCTCGTCTTTCGTGTGGAGAGCGCCTCCTCTTGAGATGCGATAGGAATGCTAGGAATTCTTTCCCGACCACGCAGGGAAAGGATCTCTCCTCTCGAGCTAGCAGTCGGAACGGGGCCACTCTGGAAATGGTCGGGACTCTCATGTTACTCTTGAGTTGAGACCGGTATGTCGGGGAACTTCTTGAGTTGCAGCAAGGGTGTGAAGGACCCTTTGGAAGTTCCAGATGTTAGATGTGATTAGCCTCGAGACGCCTCAGCGGAAATGGGCCTCATCTCGCCTGGAGGGGAGAACCTCCTGGATTTTCTCGAGTTGAGGCAGGTGCTCTCAACTTGCGATGGGGACCTCAGGGACCCGCTCTGGAGGCCTCAGGAAAGGCCAGTCCCCATGCGAGTTGCTCAGGGGCCTCTCGGGATTCCTCTCCCTTCGATGCCGGTGCCTAAGATCTTGTGTGAAGTCAGTGCTAGAACCTGAGGATTCCTCTGCAGTGCTGACGTGGATCTTGGTGTACTTCTGGAGTCTCTCAGGGCAGTCAGTCCTCTACTCAACTGGGGGCATGCACGTGCGCTTTCCTCCCGATCTGTAGCAGCAGTGTCACGCTTCCCTTCACATGGATCAAGGGATCTGTGGCTTTCCCTCGAGGCTTTCCCACGAGGCTTTCCCACAGGGCTGTCCCACGTGCCACTGTGGTGTGAGTCGATCCTCAGTTTGAAAGTCGAGGCAGTGCAGGGAATAAAGGTTTCCCTGGAATGGACTGAGACATCTGGGGGACTCTGGGAATGGTGGCACGACCCTGGAGTTCCTCTATTTTCCTGTGGAGAGCGCCTCCACTTAAGATGCGTTGGAAACGCCTTGAATTCTTTTCCGACCATGCAGGGAAAGGATCAATCCTCTCGAGCTATGAGGCGGAAACAGGGCTCCTCTGGATGTGGGCGGGACACTCGTGCTTCCTCTCGAGTGGAGACGGGTATGTCGGGGAACTTCTTGAGTTGCAGCAAGGGTGTGAAGGACCCTTTGGAAGTTCCAGATGTTAGATGTGATTAGCCTGGAGACGCCTAAGCGGAAATGGGCCTCATCTCGCCTGGAGGGGAGAACCTCCTGGATTTTCTCGCGTTGCGGCAGGTGCTCTCGACTTACGACGGGGACCTCAGGGACCCGCTCTGGTGGCCTCAGAAAAGGCCAGTCCCCTTGCGAATTGCTCGGGGGCCTCTCAGGATTCCTCTCCCGTCTATGCCGGGGCGTAGATCTTGTGTGGAGTAGGTGCCGGAACCTGAGCATTCCTCTCCAGTGCTGACATGGATCTTGGGGTACTTCTGGAGTCTCCCCAGGGGAGTCAGTCGTCGTCTCGAGTGGGGGAATGCACGTGCGCTTTCCTCCCGAGCTGAAGCAGCAGTGTCACGCTTCCCTTTGCGTGGACCAAGGGGTCAGGGGCTTTCTCTCGAGGCTTTCCAACGAGGCTTTCCCACGAGGCTTTCCCACAGGGCTGTCCCACGTGCCACCGTGGTGTGAGTCGATCCTCGGCTTGAAAGTCGAGGCAGTGCAGGGAAAACAGGTTTCCCTGGAATGGACTGAAACATCTGGGGGACTCTGGGAATGGTGGCACGACCCTGGAGTTCCTCTCGCCTTTCCTGTGGAGAGCGCCTCCTCTTGAGATGCGACGGGAACGCCGGGAATTCTTTCCCGACCAGGCAGGGAAAGGATCCCTCCTCTCAAGCTAGGAGGCAGAAACGGGGCTCCTCTGGATGTGGGCGGGACTATCGTGCTTCCTCTCGAGTGGAGACCGGTATGTAAGGGAACGTCTTGAGTTGCAGCAAGGGTGTGAAGGACCCTGTGGAAGTTCCAGTGGTTAGGTGTGATTAGCCTCGAAACGCCTCATCGGAAATGGGCCTCATCTCGCCTGGAGGGGAGAACCTCCTGGATTTTCTCGAGCTGCGGCAGGTGCTCTCGACTTACGACGGGGACTTCAAGGACCCGCTCTGGTGGCCACAGGAAAGTCCAGTCCCCATGCGAGTTGCTCGGGGCCTCTCGGGATTCCTCTCCCGTTGATGCTGGGGCCTAAGACCTTGTGTGGAGTCAGTGCCGGACCTGAGGATTCCTCTTCAGTGCTGACATGGATCTTGGTGTACTTCTGGAGTCTCCCAAGGGGAGTCAGTCCTCGTCTCGAGTAGCGGCATGCACGTGCGCTCCCCTTCCGAGCTGTAGCAGCAGTGTCGCGCTTCCCTTCGCGTGGATCAAGGGATCAGGGGCTTTCTCTCGAGGCTTTCCAACGAGGCTTTCCCACGAGGCTTTCCCACAGGGCTGTTCCACGTGCCACAGTGGTGTGAGTCGATCCTCGGCTTGAAAGTCGAGGCAGTGCAGGGAAAACAGGTTTCCCTGGAATGGACCGAGACATCTGGGGGACTCTGTGATTGGTGACACGACCCTGGAGTTCCTCTCGCCTTTCCTGTGGAGAGCGCCTCCTATTGAGATGCGACGGGAACGCCGGGAATTCTTTCCCGACCACGCAGGGAAAGAATCCCACCTCTCGGGCTAGGCGGTGGAAACGGGGCTCCTCTGGATGTGGGAGGGACTCTCGTGCTTCCTCTCGAGTGGAGACGGGTATGTCGGGGAACTTCTTGAGTGGCAGCAAGGGTGTGAAGGACCCTGTGGAAGTTCCAGATGTTAGATGTGATTAGACTCGAGAGGCATCAGTGGAAATGGTCCTCATCTCGCCTGGAGGGGAGAACGTCCTGGATATTCTCGAGTTGCGGCAGGTGCTCTCAACTTACGACGGGGACCTCAGGGACCCGCTATGTTGGCCTCAGGAAAGGCCAGTCCCCATGCAAGTTGCTTGGGGTCCTGTCGGGATTCCTCTCCCGTCGATGTCGGGTCCTAAGATCTCGTGTGGAGTCGGTGCCGGAACCTGAGGATTCCTCTCCAGTGCTGACATGGATCCTGGGGTACTTCTGGAGTCTCCCCAGGGGAGTCAGTCCTCGTCTCGAGTGGGGGCGTGCACGTGCGCTTTCCTCCCGAGCTGTAGCAGCACTGTCACGCTTCCCTTCGCGTGGATCAAGGGATCTGTGGCTTTCCCTCGAGGTTTTCCCTCGAGGCTTTCCCACGAGGCTTTCCCACGAGGCTTTCCTACATGGCTGTCCCACGTGCCACCGTGGTGTGAGTTGATCCTCGGCTTGAACGTCCAGGCAGTGCAGGGAAAACAGGTTTCCCTGGAATGGACTGAGACATCTGGGGGACTCTGGGAATGGTGCCACGACCCTTGATTCCCTCTCGCCTATCATGTGGAGAGCGCCTTCTCTTGAGATGCGACGGGAACGCCGGGAATTCTTTCCCGAACACGCAGGGAAGGATCCCTCCTCTCGAACTAGGAGGCGGTAACGGGGCTCCCCTGGACGTGCGCGGAACGCTCGTGCTTCCTCTCGAGTGGAGACGGGTATGTCCGGGAACTTCTTGAGTTGCAGGTAGGGTGTGAAGGTCCCTTTGTAAGTTCCAGAGGTTAGGTGTGATTAGCCTTGAAACAGCTCAGCGGAAATGGGCCTCATCTCGCCTGGAACGGAGAACCTCCTGGATTTTCTCAAGTTGCGGCAGGTGCTCTGGACTTAGGACGGGGAACACAGGGACCCGCTCTGGTGGCCCCAGGAAAGGCCAGTACCCATGCGAGTTGCTCGGGGGCCTCTCGGGATTCCTCTCCCTTTGATACCGGGGCCTAAGACCTTGTGTGGAGTCGGTGCCGGAACCTGAGGATTCCTCTCCAGTGCTGAAATGGATCTTGGGGTACTTCTGGAGTCTCCCCAGGGGAGTGTGTCCTCGTCCCGAGTGGGCGCCTGCAGTACGCTTTCCTCCCGAGCTGTAGCAGCAGTGTCACGCTTCTCTTCGCATGGGTCAAGGAATCTGTGCCTCTCCCTCGAGGCTTTCCCAAAGGGCTGTTCCACGTGCCACCGTGGTGTGTGTCGATGTCGATCCTCGGCTTGAAAGTCGAGGCAGTGCAGGGAAAACAGGTTTCCCTGGAATGGACTGAGACATCTTGGGGACTCTGGAAATGGTGGCACGACGCTGGAGTTCCTCTCGCCTTTCCTGTGGAGAGCGCCTCCTCTTGAGATGCGACGGGAACGCCGGGAATTCTTTGCCGACCACGAAATGAAATGATACCTCCTCTCGAGCTAGGAGGCGGAAACGGGGCTCTTCTGGATGTGGGCGGGACTCTCGTGCTTCCCCTTGACTGGAGACGGGTATATCGGGGAACTTCTTGAGTTGCAGCAAGGCTGTGAAGGACCCTTTGGAAGTTCCAGAGGTTAGGTGTGATTAGCCTCGAGTCGCCTCAGCGGAAATGGGCCTCATCTCGCCTGGAGGGGACAACCTCCTGGATATTCTCCACTTGCGGCAGGTGCTCTCGACTTGCGACGGGGACCACAGGGACCCCTCTGGAGGCCTCAGGAAAGGCCAGTCCCCATTCGAGTTGCTTGGGAGCCTTATCTGGATTTCTCTCCCGTCGATGCCGGGGCCTAAGACCTTGTGTGGAGTCGGTGCCGGAACCTGAGGATTCCGCTCCAGTACTGACATGAATCTTGGGGTACTTCTGGAGTCTCCCCAGGGAAGTCAGTCATAGTCTGGATTGGGGGCATGCACGTGCGCTTTCCTCCCGAGCTGTAGCAGCAGTGTCGCGCTTCCCTTCACGTGGATCAAGGAATCTGTGGCTTTCCCTCGAGGCTTTCCCACGAGGCTTTCCCACAGGGCTGTTTCAAGTGCCACCGTGGTGTGAGTCGATCCTCGGCTTGAAAGTCGAGGCAGTGAAGGGAAAACAGGTTTCCCTGGAATGGACTGAGACACCTGGGGGACTCTGGGAATGGTGGCACGACCGTGAAGTCCTCTCGCTTTTCCTGTGGATATCGCCTCCTCTTGAGATGCGACGGGAATGACGGGAATTCTTTCCTGACCACACAGGGAAAGTATCCCTCCTCTCGAGCTACGTGGCGGAATCGCGGCTCCTTGGATGTGGTCGAGACTCTCGTGCTTCCTCTCGAGTTGAGACGGGTATGTCGGGGAACTTCTTGAGTTGAAGCAAGGGTGTGAAGGACCCTTTGGAAGTTCTCGACGTTAGGTGTGTTTCGCCTCGAGACGCCTCAGCGGAAATGGGCCTCATCTCGCCTGGAGGGGAGAACCTCCTGGATTTTCTCGTGTTGCGGCTGGTGCTCTCGACTTACGACGGGGACCTCAGGGACCCGCTCTGGTGGCCTCAGGAAAGGCCAGTCCCCATGCGAATTGCTCGGGGGCCTCTCCAGATTCCTCTCCCGTCGATGCCGGGGCCTAACACCTTGTGTGGAGTCGGTGCCGGAACATGAGGATTCCTCTCCAGTGCTGACATGGATCTTGGGGTACTTCTGGAGCCTCCACCGGGGATTCAGTCCTCGTCTCGACTTAGGTAATTCACGTGCACTTTCCTCCCGAGCTGTAGCAGCAGTGTCATGCTTCCCTTCACGTGGATGAAGAAATCTGTGGCTTTAACTCGAGGTTTTCGCAGCAGGCTTTCCCACGAGGCTTTCCCACAGGGCTGTCCCACGTGCCACCGTGGTGTGAGTCGATCCTCGGCTTGAAAGTCCAGGCAGTGCAGGAAAAACTAGTTTCCCTGGAATGGACTGAGACATCTGGGGGACTCTGGGAATGGTGGCACGACCCTGGAGTTCCTCTCGCCTTTCCTGTGGAGAGCGCCTGCTCTTGAGATGCGACGGGAACGCCTGGAAATCTTTCCGGAGCACGCAGGAAAAGGATCCCTCCTATCGAGCTAGGAGATGGAAACGGGGCTCCTCTGTATGTGGGCGGGACTCTTGTGCTTCCTCTCGAGTGGAGACGGGTATGTCGGGGAACTTCTTGAATTGCAGCAAGGGTGTGAAGGACCCTTTGTAAGTTCCAGAGTTTAGGTGTGATTAGCCTCGAGACGCCTCAGCAGAAATTGGCCTCATCTCGCCTGCAGGGGAGAACCTCCTGGATGTTCTCGAGTTGCGGCAGGTGCTCTCGACTTACGACGGGGACCTCAGGGACCCGCTCTGGTGGCCTCAGGAAAGGCCAGTCCTCATGCGAGTTGCTCGGGCGCCTGTCGGGATTCCTCTCCCATCGATGCCAGGACCTAAGACCTTGTGTGGAGTCGGTGCCGGAACCTGAGGATTCCTCTCCAGTGCAGACATGGATATTGGCGTACTTCTGGAGTCTCCCCAGGGGAATCAGTCCTCGTCTCGAGTGGGGGCATGCACGTGCGCTTTCCTCCAGAGCTGTAGCAGCAGTGTCACGCTTCCCTTCACGTGGATTTAGGGATCAGGTGCTTTCCATCGAGGCTTTCCCACGAGGCTTTCCCACGAGGCTTTCCCACGAGGCTTTCCCACAGGGCTGTCCCTCGTGTCACCGTGGTGTGAGTCGATCCTCGGCTTGAAAATCGAGGCAGTGCAGGGAAAAGAGGTTTCCCTGGAATGGACGCAGACATCTGGGGAACTCTGGGAATGGTGGCACGACCCTGGAGTTCGTCTCACCTTTCCTGTGGAGAGCGCCTCCTCTTGAGATGCCACGGAAACGCCGGGAATTCTTTCCCGAGCACATAGGGAAAGGATCCCTCCTCTCGAGGTAGGAGGCGGAAACGGGGCTACTGTCGATGTGGGTGGGGCTTCGTGCTTCCTCTCGAGTGGAGACGGGTATGTCGGGGAAATTCTTGAGTTGCAGCAAGGGTGTGAAGGACCCTTTGGAGATTCCAGAGGTTAGGTGTGATTAGCCTCGAGACACCTCAGCGGAAATGGGCCGCATCTCGCCTGGACGGGAGAACGTCCTGAATGTTCTCGAGTTGCAGCAGGTGCTCTCGACTTACGACGGGGACCTCAGGGACCCGCTCTGGTGGCCTCAGGAAAGGCCAGTCCCTATGGGAGTTGCCAGGGGACCTCTCGGGATTCCTCTCCCGTCGAAGCTGGGCCTAAGATATTGTGCGGAGTGGGTGCCGGTACTGAGGATTCCTCTCCAGTGCTTACGTGGATCTTGGGGTACTTCTGGAGTCTCCCCATTGGAGTCAGTCCTCGACTCGAGTGGGGGCATGCACGTGCGTTTTCCTCTCGAGCTGTAGCAGCAGTGTCGCACTTCCATTCGCGTGGATCAAGGGATCTGTGGCTTTCCCTCGAGGCTTTCCCACGAGGCTTACCCACAAGGCTTTCCCACAGGGCGGTCCCACGTGCCACCGTGGTGTGAGTCGATCCTCGGCTTGAAAGTCGACGCAGTGCAGGGAAAACAGGTTTCCCTGGAATGGACGGAGACATCTGGGGGACTGTGGGAATGGAGGCAGGACCCTGGAGTTCCTCTCCCTTTCCTGTGGAGAGCGCCTCCTCTTGAGATGGGACGGGAACGCCGGGAATTCTTTCCAGAGCACGCAGGGAAAGGATCCCTCCTCTCGAGCTAGGAGGCGGAAACGGGGCTCCTCTGGATGTGGGCGGGACTCTCGCGCTTCCTCTCGAGTGGAGTTGGGTATGTCGGGGAACTTCTTGAGTTGCAGCAAGGGTGTGAAGGACCCTTTGGAAGTTCCAGAGGTTAGGTGTTAATAGCTCGAGACGCCTCAGTGGAAATGGGCCTCATCTCGCCTGGAGGGGAGAACCTCCTGGATTTTCTCGAGTTGCGGCAGTGCTCTTGACTTACGACGGGGAACCTCAGGGACCCGCTCTGGGTTTCCTCAGGAAAGGCCAGTCCCATGCGAGTTGCTCGGGGCCTCTCGGGATTCCTCTCCCATCGATGCCAGGGCCTAAGACCTTGTGTGGAGTCGGTGCCGGAAGCTGAGGATTCCTCTCCAGTGCAGACATGGATATTGGCGTACTTCTGGAGTCTCCCCAGGGATCAGTCCCGTCTCGAGTTCGTCTAAAGAGTGGGGATGCACGTGCGCTTTCCTCCCACGGCTGTAGCGAGAGTGTCAGCTTCCAGTTCGCTGTGCATCAACAGGGATTGCAGGGCTTTCCCTTCGAGAGCTTTCCACGAGTTTCAAAGGCTGTTCCGAGGACTTTCGCCACAGGGCTGTCTCCACGTGCCACGTGGTGTAGTCGTCCTCGGCTTGAAAGTCGAGGGCAGTGCAGGGAAAACAGGTTCCTGGAATCGGACTGAGACATCTGGGGACTCTGGGAATTGGTGGCACGACCTGGAGTTGCTCTCCAGCCTTTCCTCTGGAGAGCGCCCCTCTTGAATGGTCGGACGCGCGGGAAAATCTTTTCCGACACGCAAGGAAAGGATCCCTCCTCTCGAGCTAAGGTCGGAATCGGGCTCCTCTGGATGTGCGGGACTCTCGTGCTTCCTCTCAGTGGAGACGGGTATGTCGGGGAACTTCTTGAGTTGCAGCAAGGGTGTGAAGACCCTTTGGAAGTTCCAGAGGAATAGGTGTGATTAGCCTGCGAACGCCTCAGCGGAAAAATGGGCCTCATCTGCGCTGCGAGGGGAAAACCTCCTGGATTTTCTCAGAGTTGGCGCAGGTGCTCTCGACTTACGACGGGGACCATCAGGGACCGGCTCTGGTGGCCTGCAGGAAAGGCCAGTCCCATGCGAGTTGCATCGGGGGCCTCTCGGGATTCCTCTCCCGTCGATGCGAGCCTAAGACCTTGTTTGAGTCGGTGGAGAACCTGAGGATATCTCTCAGTGCTGACATGAATCTTGGCGGTTACTTCTGGAGTCTCAGCAGGAGCGAGTCTCGTCCTCGTCGAAGTGGGGATGCAGTGCGCTTTCCTCCGAGCTGAAGCAGCAGTGTCGCTTCCCTTCCCGTGGATCAAGGGATCTGTGGCTTCCCTCGAGCTTTCCCAGAAGGCTTTCCCACGAGGTTTCCGGGTGGCCACGTGCCACCGTGGTGTGAGTCGTTCCTCGCTGAAAGTCGAAGGCAGTGCAGGGAAAACAGGTTTCCCTGGAATGGACTGAGACATCTGGGGGCTCTGGGAATGGTGGCACGACCTCCTGGAGTTCCTCTCGCTTTCCTTGGAGAGTGCCTCTCTTGAAGTTGAAGACGGGAACACTCGAGAATTTTTACCGAACACACAAGGAAAGGGTCCCTTCTCATCGAGCTAGTAAGCGTAAATGGGGCTCTCTGAAGAGGGCGGGACACAGTCGTACCTTCCTCATCGAGTGGAGATTGGGTTATGTCGGGGAACTTCTTTGAGGTGCAGCAAAGGGTGTGAAGGACCCTTTGGAAGTTCGCAGAGTTAGTGTGATTAACATCGAGACGCCTGCGCGGAAATGGGCCTCATCTCCGCTGGCGGGAGAATCTTCCCTGGATTTCTCGAGTTGGCGGGCAGGCTGCTGTCGAACTTAGCGACGGGGACGCTCAGGGACCTGCTTCTGGTGCCTATAGAAAGGACAGTCCCAAGCGAGTTGCATGGGGGCCTTGTTCGGGATTCGCTCTCCGTCGATGGCCGTTGGCTAAGACCTTGTTGTGGATCGCGTGCGGAACCTGAGGATTCCTCATCCAGTGCTGATCATGGAAATTGGGGTACTTCTGGAGTTTCCCCAGGGGGAGTCATTCTCGTCTGAGCGAGTGGGGCTTGCACGTGGCCCTTTCGCTGCCGCGAATGCTTTACCAAAGCAGTGTCCAGGCTTGC
>NW_017214901.1:0-14332 GCF_001704415.2 Capra hircus
CTCTGCCATAGGCGAGCCTTGCGCAGACTTGCCTTGCTTTTAGGCTCCCTCCCCAGGAAGGAGCAGGCTGTGTGAGGCTGGGAAACGCCACTGGCGCCTTCCTGGCTTCAGCTCTACCCCTGCCTTGCCTTTGCACTTAGTCCCAGCGTCCTTGAGGAGGCTTAGGGGCTGGTGGGTTGCACACTGCCAAGGGCTCCAGCAGAAAGCTCTGTCAGAGGGAAGCGAAGGCAACAGCAGGGCTCCTTCAGCGGTTGCTTGGCCGCCCAGACTAAGCTCCGCACGAGAGCACCAGGTTCCAAGGCCCTGGCTGGGTTTTGCATCCCCACACTCCAGAGGCTGACTCCGTGTGTGCCTAGAAAGTGTGTGGAGACGTATGTCCCCTAGCACTCTCCTCCCCCAGCAGAGACATGTGTTTGGGAGGCTTAGGGATCGCTGAGTTCCACACTTCCAAGGGCTCCAGCACTGAGAGCTCTGTCGACGGGAAGGGAAGGGCAACTGCAGAGCTCCTTCAGCTGTTGCTTGGCTGTCCAGACTCAGCGCCACATTGAGAGCACCATGCACCCAGGGCCCCTGGGTGGTGTCTGCAGCCAGCAGGCTGGCGACTCACTTGTGGTCTCCCCATCATTTGCCTGAAATACATAGGTTCCCTAATGCTCTTCTCCCCAGCAGAGCTGTGTGCAGGTTGTTGGGGCCTGCCCTGCGTGTCTGGGTTCCCGCCCACAACCCCAGCTCAGGGGAAGTAACCCCTGAGCCAAGACCTGCAGGAGGCGAGGTATGGCTCCGCCTGGAAGCCGAGTGCACAGGACAAGTGGAAGGGAGCCTCCTCCGGGGAAGAGGAGGCAGCCCAGTCGCCTGCTGCTGCAAGCCTTGCTGGGGTGGAGCCGAGTGCGCCTCCAGTATGCAGAGCTCCAGCTCCGCTGAGAGCCCTGATCTGGCAGAGTTCCTTGCGCGAGGCTGCTCTGCCTGGGGCGAGCCTTGCCCAGACTTGCCTGGCTTCTAGACTTCCTGCCCAGGAAGGAGCAGTCTGCACGAGGTTGGGAGACGCCACTGGCACCTTCCTGGCCTCAGCTCTGCTCCTGCCTTGCCTTTGCACCTAGGCCCCAGGCGTTCTTGTGGTGGCTTAGGGGCCGGTGGCTTCCACACTGCCAAGGGCTCCAACAGTGAGAGCTCTGTTCGAGGGAAATGAAGGGTATAATTTGGAATGCAATCGGTTTATCAGATGTGAGACCCACACCTTCACCCTGAACCTCACCCCGAGCCCTTACCCTCCGCCTCACCCACACCCTCACCCTGAACCCTTACCCTCACCCTCACCTTGAAGCCTTTACCCTCACCCTCACCCTAACCCTAACCCTCACGCTCACCCCTCACCCTAACAAGTTGGGGGGCTGTTCTGCCACACTGTAACCTTAACCCTTCCCTCACCCGACACCCTATCCACATCCTAACCCTAACCCACTTCATAGTCACGCCCTCAACCCTATACTTACCCTTGAAGTACGTACCTGCATCATCTTCGTTTGGACACTTCCCATGCATAACAAAAGACAAGGTTGGAATGTTTCAAACATCGATCCAAGACCCATTATCCACATAAAAGGGATATAAATACTCTGATCACATCATTTAAATCTCTTGCATCACCAAAATACCTCTCCACCACGTATCCAATCGCCATTGATGGATCACATCTATCTCATACATTTTATAACTTAGCAATCAGATACGCACCCGTAATCTGGGTATTATATACACAGGATATATTGATACCATAAATATTTCAACAAATTCCACTTTCTACGATGAGTTCAATCTTCACAAAAGTAGGATGAACGGCACCTGTTTCCACTAGGATCCATAGCATTGCACAAAGTGACAGTGAGCGTGAAAATCTTAATGATGACCACCGGAAAGAAGGTCAGCACGGCTGATATCACAGATTTTCAGTGTTCCAATACGACTTCTACCCAAATCCATAAAGAAAGACATATGCATAGGAAACTACAAATTGAAAGCAAGTCTATTGAGATAAATATTGGACATCAATTGTATGAATCTTAAGGCATCACTGCAGACATTCTTCAGACATTCTTCAAATTCATAGAATGACAACAAAGTATGGCTACGTACAATCCATTCGGTTTTATAACCACTCATGAATAACCTCACAAGCCATTGAAAACCAGATGACACTTTCAAATAGCTTTGATCTACAAACAAGGCTGTAAGACAGAAAGTTAAAATCGAAATACATGAACTAAATCCTCAATAGATATGAAAACATCCCTTGGTAGTGAAGTCGATTCACATTAGTTATTAGGGCTTTCATGCACAGATCCACGGGGCATATACAGAACCATTCCTCCAACAAAACTGAAGAATGACTTTAAAATCGCAAACAAAACATGAGTATATGTGTTCACACACTTCATGGAGCAAGGGTTTCTTCGATCTGAAAACTGGCGTCGATGAAGGACTGTGTGAAGAAGACTTCAAAGTCTATTTGGCAAACACAGCCTACGTTGGCTATATTTAGTCCTCAGATGAATGGAATGTCATGAGTACTGGGCGTTTCAAAGAAGCAGCCTGTGAAGCTGTGGACAGCTTATTGGGATGCGTGGTATACCACATTCACACGTTTCAGTAGCATTGGTGCAAAAACGATACACTTCTCAGGGGAAGCTTCTACATGGACTCTTGGGATCAGAGCTCTAACTCATACACACATACTTTTCCTTTGAAAATGATCCTGCATGATAAGCAAACAAAACACTGGATGAACACCTAGACGGTGAGCTCTGTACTAAATGATTTGAAAGCCAGTAGATGGAATGAGCTGATGAGGAAGACTACAAACGAGTCATCTTCTTCAACTTGGTCAAACTGCTCATAGTCATACAAGTGAATGAAAAGTGGAGCCTGTTGTCATTCAATCTGTTGAAAAGAAAGAGAATAATACAACAAATTAGCAAATCTTATTTTCTTCATAAACATTATATTATTTCTGCACAGCTTTCTTACTGGCATGAATAGAATATCTGCAATAATCACTTGTCACAGTGAAATGGATTCACATTCGATATCGATTCACATCTAGAATTGATGCCATAGCTGTTTGATACTATTGCTTGAGTGAATGCAACTTATGTGACTTCACAAACTACAAACACGACTAACATAATAGGTATTAAAAAACCTTGAGTGACATGAGCGTGAAGACTTAGTAGAGTTGCTCTCAAGAATCATGATACTATTCTTCACTCCAGCCATAGGACTGGAATCTGTACATTAACACCCCTGCAAAAGAAACGGGAAGGATAGAATAATAATAAAGGAACTTCATAACTATATTCCTACTGTCAACATTCAACACTATGTTTTCTTTTCAACTGACTTTCATATTTGGTCTACTGTAACCTCTTCTGTGTTCATTTTATGCTAAACTTATTGCCAACAGTAAAATTACCATATGAGCTCTAATGAATTTTTTTACTTGCAAAGCTAGTGATAGAACCAAAGGCCAATATCTACATCAAACAGGAGGAATGGAATGGAAACTGTAAACAATTTGATGGAATAGCATTTCCGTGCTCCTATTCAGTCAAACGGACATTCCAAAAGGATGTGATTTTTCTGAAAGTTTATTTCGGAAACTTGGAAGTGGATGACTGCAAACAATAAAACGAATAATATATTGATACATAATACGAATAATATACAGTGGGTCATTCTTTTTTCTATTCTGCCACAGCTAACTGACTGGAAGTCAGTTGTCGTAACTACTACTAACAGAAGACCCTCACCGATGAGTGAAGATATATAGGAAAATCCATAATAGATCTAAAACCGTCAAAGATAAAATGGTCATGAAAAAATACAGTGACAGTTTAGTTGGTATAAGAAACAGGATGATTATGAAAGCAAAGCCAACAATCATGGATAGGCCATGGAAGCCCGTGGCTGTCACGAGTGTTGACTTGTATCCTTCATCTGAGGTTGTTAAAAGTGCGTGGTAAAATCCAGAGGTTTGCAGCAGTGGTAACCTCCTGAGCAGACTGAAATCCAAAGGGTTTCCAGAATATCCTGACGATTTCCATCTACTAGGCTGTGGTGAGCTCAAGCAATACATACTCCAGAGGACAGAAGACAGACGTCTACTGCACTTAGGGAGAAAGGGAATGTTGCTGCTCGGCCTAGTACAAGTGTAGAAGCAACACCTCGGTGATTCGATCTTTAAAGACTCCATACATATGAGAAAGACTGGTATGAATAATCCTTCAGAAGCGCCTTCTCAGACCTCCTCCCATCATAAGCACAAGCATAATGAAAACACTGAGTTTTCATGGGCTCACGCAAAATTAGACTCACTTATGACTTTGCTTTGAGAAGAGTTGAACTACTCATTGTTTAAGAGAAATGACCCTTTCTTCTCTGAAGACTTGTGAATCATTCATAGGGTGTGGTGAATAAACTACTTAAGGATCTAATCCATAAAAATGCGATAGGCTAAGCACAGAGATGTTTTTCTCCCTTTCTCAAAGGATGGAACATTTTGTATTTGCACTGACTTTATGTCTTGACTTCATGTACAATTAGATATTGATTTTTTTTAGTTGACATACAATAGGACTAAAAATATCGATATAATACTGATAACTCATGTTGGTATGTGTGGTGTCACATAGGATTCACAGGAGATTTAGATTCACAGTTGTCAACGTAAAGGATGAATGCTATTTAGCTTCTTCGTGACTCTAGACCACGAATGAAGAGTTTTCCTCAACATATTTCACTGAGGGAAATACAAGGATGATAGGCATAATACTATGCTTCGACTCACGGATATCGAAGCATTGTTCACAATACAGATCTGATTTTCGAAATCAGGGTTCTTTCAGTGTCCTTGAACAGCATTTGTTTTTCTGGATACAGAAGAAAAAACTCATGAGTATCAAACTGGTTCCCAGAAAACATGTGTATGAATTGTTATCCTTCCTGAACCAGGGATCAAACCCACATCACTTCCACCTCCTGCACTGGTAGGCAGAGTATTTCTTGATCAACTGCGCCACCTGGGAATCGACATACATTTCAAGGACCACTGCCATCAGCTTCTACTGTTCATGACCAAACTAGGAGAAACAACATTGGAAGAAGGACTCATAAGGGTACTCATAGGAAGTACTCATAAGTCAAGGAACCGTTCTACTGGGTCCTCTCGTTATTACTGGGACAAGTCAGTTCCTCCGATGATGATGGGTATAACTGAAAAATTATTACAAATGCATGGGATGCGATGTCTACATGATAAATGTGTTCCTCTTATACTATTGCTTCAGGGATGTCTACTTCCGCATGAACGACTGCACTACAAGGGATGCCTGCTATTCCAGCTCAAGCAACAGATAGTCAAGTGGCAGATCATTGTCCTTTGTTGAAAATAATCAGCAGTTTGTCAACATAGGGAACATGCCGGAGGAACCCTTGGGATGGAACTCTAAAAACAGGTTGGGCCCTCTTTTGGCCAGGCCCTGCGATAAAATACAAATCAGAAAAGAAAAATAGCATCGGTTTTGTCAGGACTTCCTCATCTTTTTCTTTCTCGGTAGCAGGAAGCAGACATTGAGGCCAGAGGACTGCAGGATTTCATTGTGAACTAACGTTGGGTGGGGTGGAGGCTCATCACTCTAGTAAGAATGTGGCTCACTAAAACGGAATTTCATTCACTTCATGGACATAGAGTTCTAGAATCCTTCATTAAGGAATTCAATAAGCTATATTTCCTTACACCTTCACAATCTCTTGGTTTACAAGAATGTCAATTGCTAGTCCAGCACTTATACAATGAGTGTTACAGGTAGTATAGTTAGTGTATAAATGATGACGAGCAATGACAGGAAGTTTATTTATTCTCTGTTTGAATTCTTGATTTTTTATATAATTTTTTATAATATCCTTACAGATGTAAATATTTTAGTGACATGTATAAATACACGTTGAGTAGTGCTATGATAACTCATAGTGTTGCCACAATAAATATCATGGTTATTATGTGCTTTTCATATATTCCTTTGGAGATTCTCTTGCATTACACATCATCATAAGATATTTAATAGTTTCCTAAACTGTACAGTAGTCTTGTGGCTTCTTTATATATGGTAATGTATTTTGTTAATAATCAAAACAAAAACTGGTACACAAATATTCATAGTGACATTCACAATAGCTCAAAGTTAGAACTCATTCAAGTGTCCGTTGGTGGGAGACTGAATATGC
Source organism: Capra hircus (assembly GCF_001704415.2). NCBI lineage: Eukaryota > Metazoa > Chordata > Mammalia > Artiodactyla > Bovidae > Capra > Capra hircus. Next base: position 6,277 of record NW_017214901.1, read on the forward strand.
ACGCCAGGTATATTCAGAAGCTTGAACGGTATTCCACATACAAAAAAGTACATTAAATGGTGCTGCCACTCTGCAAGACATTACACAAATGACTCCAAAACGAACACGTGGAAGAAATACATAGTTCGATTCCAATTCATGCTATGTACCCAAAAGGATTGGGAAAGGGGCTGAAAAAAATGGCATACTCCTTCCGTCATACTCACAACAGCATGATTCACACTGGCAAACAAACAGAAGCAATCGAAGTGTCCATGGCAGCCAATTCCATAAACAAACTGTGGTATACACACAATGGAATCTGATTCGGCCCTTCAAAGTTCAGTAATTCTGACAATGCGACAATGTGGACAAACCTTATGGTCATTAGATTAAGTGAAATAAACCAGACCAAGAAAAGACAAACGTTCTGTGATTCCGCTCATATGAGATATCCAAACAAGTCAAATCTGTCAGAAATAGCAGAAAGTGATTCCGACCGATCGAAAAGAGTTCATGTTTCATGGACCTCAGTTTCCCTTGGAAAAACTGACTTCCCATCATATCTCCAAAACCAATTAGACAAATAACTGGAAGCTATATCCAGTCAAATGAATGTAGACATAATGTTACAGTGTACACCAAACTCACTCAAACTTCTCAACAGACAAAAGGCAAAACTGTATCTGTGGCACCTCAGCTTAGCTTAAAACTGTATCTACGGTACCTCACTTCTGCTTATAAAATTTAACAACAACAACAACACACTAAAGGCTATCCAAAAAAGGATAGAAAACACATCAACTTTAAAAAATTAGAAATTGAAACGGTGAAAAACCTTATTCACAAAACTTAAACACAAGCCACAGGAAACTATATTTATAAAATAGATATCTGATAAAGGATTGTTCTCCAAATATACCAAAAAATCTAGAACAATCTCATAAAATATGTATACACCTAAACACCTGGCCTACAAAAATATAAAGATAGTAAATAAGCCTATCAAAAAGACTCAAAACCACATAGCATTAGGAAATGACAAACTAAAATAACAGTGAGGTAGCACTGCACACCTATTAGATCCAGTCAACTCAAGAAAAGGGGGTAGGGCACCAGCTTCTCCCGGTGGCTCAGTGGTAAAAGAATCTGCCTGACAATGCAAGACACTCTAGTTCGATCCCTTACCCCAGAAGATCCCACAAGCCACAGAGAAACATAGCTGGATTTTTCCACAGCTAAACAAGGCTCACCTGGTGACCTGAATCCTTCATGTCCAGCACTTACTAAACAGCTTTGAAAACATGTCCAGACAAAAAAGGATCGCATGATTATATACAACAGCTCGACTTGGAATCACTACAAACTTTCAAATATCAGATGTCTTCAGTAGATGACAGTGTAAACAAATGGGGATACATGCAAAGTGAAGGGGAGCAAATGCTACCACAAAATATACCACCTCAGCATGAGGATTAGTTGGACCCAATTAACTTTTATTTTTTAGAGGACACATGATCATCTCTGAAACCCAAGTTCAAGACAGCTCTTCTGTGAGTCACATTTACCAGAGAAATCTCATTTCAAAGGAATCCTCTCTATATGCCAGATAGAAGGATGAGACACAGTCTTTTGAAACTCTTTTTTCTTTTCTATCGATAGGGAAAGCTAAGCCGTAAATCTGCACAGCCACCATACCCTTCCTTTCCTTTGGTTGTATTTTTTAAATATTTGTTTCTGTTTTCATTTGGCTGCGCCAGGTCAACCTTCATTGAGGCAAGCCAGATATTTAGCTACAGCATGCAAATTCTCTGTTGTGGCATGGGAGATCTAGTTCTTGGATCAGGAAATGAACCTGGGCCTCCTTCTTTGGGAGTGTCCAGTCTCAGCCACTGGACCACCAGGAAGTGCCTGTTTTGTTTTCAGATGAAGAGGAATCTAAGGTGATATCTTGGGCCATTTCAGTCACTGACTCAGTTTCCTGAGTTTGTCCAAAGCACGCACAAGGTGCACATTATTAAACTGGTTTGCAAAAACAAGAAAAGGTTGTCTGCTACAACACTGTATGCTTACAAATATCTAAATGGTAAATGGCATAGTATTGATTTTTCATTACTATGGGGGAGAAAGAATGCAGGATTCATACATGTTACAACACGAATAAATATTCAAACCATCTTCAGTGAAAAAAAAATCCACATAGAAAAGGCCACCCAGAACCCTTATTCACCATGTCTGCTTTCAATCCATCAAGTTTGTCCAAATAACTGAAAATCTCAGTAACACTCTAAATAAAGAAAAAAGGATGAAGATGGAAACAAAAGATATATTCATACACTTGAACATTGCAAAGTGGAAGTGGGCGGTGGATTACATTATAACGTAGATACCATATGATTTCCTGATTTTGGAGATTATGTGCTGGTTCTGCAGAAGGTACCCATTTTGGCATAAAACACATAGAGTCTTTTAGATGATGTGGCAAATGCTAGCACTTGTTCCCATTGCTAGGCATTTTCTGTACATTTTAAATGACTGGAAAGTATACTAGGTTTCAAAACAACCATGTCAATACCACAAAAGAAATTTAGAGTAGACAGGCAGGAAGCTTTCTGATACAGGCCAAGACTTACCCAGACGAAGTTCAAGGGAAGCTGCGATGCTCACTGCCCTTGAAGGAGTCCACGTGGAATGAAGAAGTACTGTGGGAAGTCTCTTAGTAACCACCATGTCTTGGGTCCTCTGGATGACCTACTGCAGGAGAAACAGATGTTACAGATAAAACGTTCCACATCACTTCACAAAATGTTGTTAGACTACTTTCAGTAAAGCTGAATCATTTGGGATCAATTTACAATCATATAATAGACTACCATTTACAGTCCAAAAATCACTTGCATTTCTAGACACTCATAACAATCAGAAAAAAAAAATTAAGAAACTCCCACTTAAAGAAAACATCTAGCAACAAACTTAATCAAGAACATAAAAGACCAGTAGTCAGAAAACTAGAAAGCACTGATAAAGAAACCAAAGAAAACACAAATACACAGAAAACTATTCCACGCTCATGCACTGGAACAATGAGGAATTAAAAGGTCCATTCCAACCAAAGTCATCAACAAATACACGGACTGCAATCACAAAATAACATTCAATGGCATTTTTCACAGAAATAGAAATATTCCTCATATTAGACTGCTACTGTTGACCAGGACCTTAAACGGCCAAAAAGACTCTGAGAAAGAGGAACACAGCTGGAGGCATCTTCCTATCCCTCTTCAAACTACATCACGGAGCTGTAGTGACCACCACAGTGAGGAACTGGCAGGAACACAGACACATGGACTCCAGGAGAGAATAGAGAGCCCAGAAACGAACCCACATGTACATGGTCAGTTCCTGAAAATCAAACCAGGAACGAGCGAAGAGGAAAGGACAGTCTTCTCAAGAAACAGTGACAGGAAAACGGCCACCTCCACGGAAGAACATCAGTGTTCATCCTCTACATCATCTAACGCAAATCGAACTGAAAACCCACCGCTTTGCACACGGAGCTCTTTCCCCCTGAGTCCTCCGAGATGGACCTCCAGTCAGCCCTCAGCTGGACACAGGAAACGTCTACTCCGTCCTCATTTTTCGCTCTTGCAGCGCCTCCCTGCTGGTGGGCACTGAGGCAACCCTGCTCCTCTCAGCCTGGATGCAGCCCTGTTATCCAGAAGCCTGAGCCCTGATGGTCCTGAGGAGACAAAGCTCCCGCCAGCTGCTCACGGGGCAGAGCCTAAAGGCAAAGCGTCCTGCGCCCGCGGGTCAGAGGGGGCTTTGGCGCCCCCCTGCGGGCCACAGGAGAAGAGCGGGCAGCCCGGCGCTCACAGACCTCAGAGGGCTCACCCAGAAGCAGCTCTGCTGCGAGCACTCAGACTGGAAGCCCAAACTGAAATGGAGCAGAATAGCTCCATGACCCTCCGCAAAACATGGCTAAGGAACAATCAGAGCCTGTATGGAATGCAGCCATAAAAAGGAACACATGTGAGTTTGTTCTAATAAAGGGGAGGGAAGTCAGTCAAAGAGAGAAAAACATGGAATCTAGAAGGATGGTACTGACGAGTCTGTTCACAGAGCAGCAATGGAGGTGCAGACATAGAGAACAGACTTCCAGACGAGGGTGGGGAACAAGAGGGAGAGGGTGAGATGAATGGAGAGAGCAGCATGGATGCAGGTACACCAACCTTTGTAAATAGACAACCAATGGGAATTTGCTGTATGATTCAGGGAACTCAAACTGGGGCTCAGTAGTAACCTAGAGAGGTGGGAATGCGTGCGAGGTGGGAGGGAGATTCCAGAGCAAGAGGACATAGGTACACCTATGGTCAATTCATGTGGATGTATGACAAATCAAACCAATATTGTAAAGCAATGATCAATCAACTAAAAAGAAATAACTGTTTAAAAAAATATGAACATACACACAAACTTTGCAACAAGGTAACTCCATTTTAAAAACTATTGAAATTTTAGAAAACTACAAACGTTCTACCATGACCTTCGGTCTGGTGATCAGGTCTAACATACACAAAACAAGCCAACTTACCCAATTATGAATACAAATGAGTTAACACATTGCCTTTTATCATTTCATACATTTACCCTGTGGAGGACCTTACTCGAGAGAACCAAAAAGAAACTGCTAAATGAACCACGGACCACCCACCCTGGCCAGGCAACAGAGAAAAGAAAACACTTGCAGGAGTCATCTCACAACAGGAGGTCCTGGGAAGGAACAAGGAACGAACAAGCTACCACCAACCAGAATTCTGGAGAGGTCAGGAGATGGGAGGCTCCAGTTCAGAGGTCCTACCAACCTCCCAGGATGCACTTCGCTGGAATCCATCTCGGCTGAGTGATGCGTGTGCCCCCAAGAAGGATCCCAATTCAGAATGCCTGGCAAGAGACAAACCAGAAATGAACCCGATGACCATAAAACCTGAGAGTGCGAGCCACGTGACAGAGTGGTTCTCTCCGTTTCCCTCACCCTCCTGCCCTCCACCCCGGCAGCCCTTCCCAATGAAGCCTCTCGCTTGGACAGCACTCCTCTCCTCAGACAACTCATTGCCCAGTGTCAGACAAGAACTCACTCTCAAGCCCTGGAAGGGAACCCCCTTCCTTCATCAAAAGCAATATCCAGGGAGAAAAGAGCTTCAAAACGCTATCTTGCAGAGAAGGAAATCAGACAAGGCAATGGCAGCCCGCTCCAGTACCATTGCCTGGAGAATCCCACGGACAGAGGAGCCTGGTAGGCCTGCAACCCCGGGGTCACTAAAGAGTCGGACACGACTTCACTGAGTGACTTCACTTTCACTTTTCACTTTCATGTACTGGAGGAGGACATGGCAACCCACTCCAGTGTTCTTGCCTGGAGAATCCCAGGGACAGAGGAGCCTGGTAGGCTGCTGTCTATGGGGTCGCGCAGAGTCAGGCACGACTGAAAGCGACGTGGCAGCAGCAGCAGAGAAGGAAATGGCACCACCTGCAGTACTCTGGTCTCAGAAATCCTAGGGACAGAGGAGCTTGGTGGGCTACAGTCCAAAAGCAGGGGCATTTCTGACGGGAGGAAACAGTCCCAGGGAAGCTGAGCTGCTCACCAAAGGCCCCAGAGCTTTGGATAGCACACCAGAGCTGTGGCTGAGGATTCCCAGCTGCCATGCCTCTTGATCCTGGCCTCTTTCACTAGATACGTGTGTGGAAAACTAGAATCTCAAATATGCCCTGGTGGTTCCATAGTCAAGAATCCACCTGCCAGTGCTGGAGATGCATGTGCAGATCCCTAGGATGGGAAGATGCCACATCCTATGGAGCCCGTGTGCCACAACTGCCCGAGCCTGTGCTCTAGATCCTGGAAGCCACGATGCCGAGTTCACATGCCGCAGCCACTGAAGCCCGTGAGCCTGTGCCCCTCAACAAGAGGACACACTGCAGTGAGAAGCCTGCAAACCACTCGTTATGGCCCATGCTCACCAAAACTAGAGAAAAGCCCACACACAAAGATGCAACACAGCCAACAATCCAATAAAACTCTTTTCCTAAAAAAATGCACATCTGACAAAGAAACTGTACTCGAATTGTCCAAGAACACTAGAGCAAACAAGCCCATTCATAATTGGTAACGACTGAAATAGACACCTGGCCACTGAGGGTATACTGATAGTAAACTATCATACAAAAACATACTCAAGATACTGGTGCGATGCACGCAGAGCCCCCTTTGAAAGACAATCTGACAGTTTTTTTTTTTTTCAGTAACCACGTGGGACAAGCACTGAATTCTGTGTATGACAAGCGGTGGAAGCCAGGTATCTTACCATTGGAAGGCAAAGTTCCCAGATAAACAAAGGAAACGTTACAATGTCCATGTCGTGGTGGATCAGGTTGGAGACATCATCACAAATTACCTTTAACTGAATATGTTCAAAGGTGAGCTGGAATACATGGAGATATATCTCCATGTATTGTCAGCTGAGCATATTGAGCTCCTACATGTATGTTTTAAATATCATTCTCTAATAAAAGGGAACAGGAAACATCTCCGATGGCCTGGTGGTAAAGAAGCTGCCTACCGATGCAGGGAACACGGGTTCAATTCCTGTGTAGAAGATTCCACACGCCCAGGGGCAATGAAGCCCTTGAACAACTCTTGACGTTTGCATGCTCCAGAGCCCAAGTTCTGCACACAGAGAAAGCACTGCAATGAGAAGCCATGGCACAGCAACTAGAAGGTAGCCTCTGCTCACTACAACTAGACAAAGGAGCAATAAAGACCCAGCACAGTCAAAAATAATGTCATGTTAAAAAAAGGACAGTTCTTTGAAGAAATGACTGAGACTAGGGGTGAGACTGTAAATATATGAGCCAGGGTCATCTTCAATTATGAGAAATTAAAGAAACTAAAGACAACTATCAAGCTGTCCAAACGGATACAAATGAATGACGACACAGTGTTATCTGTATACACCAGCAAATAACAATCTGAAAGGGAATTGAAACAAACAATTCCCCTTCAATCACGTCAACATTAATAAAAGACTTTGCTATGGATGGAATGAGGATGACAAGACTGGCACACTGGAAATGATACATGATTGCTGAAAAATACCCTCAAGCCATGGACAGAGACTCCATAGCGATGACAAGACTTCAGTTGGCAATACCGTGGAATGCATCTGCCATCTGAAATGAAGATTCAATATGAATTACAAAAGGCTGAAAGGTGGCTGCTAAACCACAAAAGATGCCAGCATTCTTGGCCTCCAGAGGAGAATTCAATCCAGGGCAAGTGACGAAGCTTGATGGCTCAGAGGTTTTCTGTGAAAAAGTTTGATTCAAGTAGAAAAGAGATCGAGAGAGCTGCTGACGTAGACATTCAAAGGGGGAAGAAAGAGTACCCCCTGCTAGTCTTTAGCCAGATGTTATACAGCCACTAGCAGTCTGCTAAGGAAAGAAAGACAATGTCTCAGAGAATGGCACCAGGCCCCTCACCCACAGCATGCATTGAGATCACATTGGCAGCAGATGAGTCATCCCAGGCCAGAAAATGATGGACATGAATCTTGAAGAAAGGCAGATTTCCAAGCAAATATATAGTTTCATTCACAGAGGTTAAGAGAACCAGGTATGAGTAAGACAAACCGGTTTGTCGAGTCGTTTCTGAGCCCTTAGGGGGAACTGACCTGAAGACATTAACATACCTTAAGACAAACATTTCCATAAGAACAATGCATTGCTTAGTTCAAGGTTTGAGAAAAGTTAAATTCAGGTGGAGCCAGGAGTTGTCATGGCAACACAGAATTTTCAGAGAAACCTTCTTTTACATTTGTATCAAGATGGAGAAAAAAAAACCGCAGCCCTCTTTGGTCTCCTCCTGCCTCTTAAGAGAGAGAAAAAAACGTCTGACACTTGCAGTTTATTTTCTCTGTCTGGAGACCCCTGGCCTTCCTGCCTGTTATCCTCTCCAGGCCTGTAGGAAGCAATCCACTCGGCTGCTTGGGAAAAGCGCGCGGGTCTGAGCTGTATGCAAAGGGTG